>NW_027285993.1:0-74095 GCF_036169615.1 Heliangelus exortis | reverse complement strand
TTTTTGGGAATTTTGGGTTGGTTTTTTTTTTTTTTTTTTTCGGGGGGGTCCCCTGGGTCCCTTTTGGGGAATTTTTTGAATTTTTGGGTCTTTTTTTCTTTTTTTTTTTTTTTTCTTTTTTTTTGGGGGGTCCCCTGGGTCCATTTTGGGGGAATTTGAGGAATTTTTGGGTCTTTTTTTTGGGGAGGTCCCCTGGGTCCATTTTGGGAAAATTTTGGAATTTTGGGGTCTTTTTTTTTTTTTCTTTTTTTTCGGGGGGGTCCCCTGGGTCCATTTTGGGGGAATTTGAGGAATTTTTGGGTCTTTTTTTTAGGGGGGGGGTCCCCTGGGTCCTTTTTTTGGGACCCTCTGCCCCCTCCCACGCCCTTCCCACGAGCCCCTCCCCCTCTCCCACGCGTGGAAATCACCCACTCGTGTTCCCACGCCCCCCCCCACTCCAGAATCCCCCCCTTCCCCCTCCCCCACTCCCTTCCCACGAGCCCCTCCCCCTTTCCCGCCCCTCCCCCCCCCCTTCCCGCCCCTCCCCCCCCCTCCCCACGCGTGGAAATCACCCACTCGTGTTCCTGCACAGACTCCACGTGAGGAGGGGCAGGAGGAGGCAGAGCAGGGAGCCCAGGAGGATGGAGATGATGGTGGGAAGGGAGAATTTCCACTCGTGGCAGGCGGGACCCGCGTGGGCTCTGAGTGGGCGGGGAAAAAAAAAAGGAGGCGGGGCCTGGAGAACCGGAAATGGGGGGAGGGGGGAGCCCACGCGGGATTTTTTGAGGGGGAGGGGGGGACACGCGTGGGGGAACCCACGGGGGGGGTACCTGGTGGGGGGAGGGGTGGGGTGGGCCGGGTGGAGCTGTGAGAGGGGAGGAAATATTAATTATTAATATATATATTATATATATTAATTAATTAATATATTATGTATATTAATTAATTAATATAATATATTAATTAATAGTAAATTAATTAATGTTAATTATTAATTGATGTTATGGAGTGGAGTGATTTGAGATTTATTAATTAGGGTTGGTAAAAATTATGGTTAATTAAGAATTATTATTAGAAATTGTCATTAAAAATTATTAAATTATTAAAATTGTCATTAAAATTATTAATTATTAAAATTATATATTATTAAAATATATATTAAAATATATATATTTTAATATATATTAAAATATATATATTTTAATATATATTAAAATATATATATTTTAATATATATTAAAATATATATTAAAATATATATTATTATTAAAAACTTATTAGGATATTGTTAAAAATTACTATAAAGTTATTATTATTAAAAATTATTATTAAAATTATTAAAATTATTATTTTTTAAAGAGTATTATTGTTATTATTTATTAAAGATATTACTAAAATTATTGTTTAAAATTGTCATTTATTAAAAATTATTATAAAATTATTATTTAAAATTATTGTTAATAAATATAAATAAATATAAGTGAAATAAAAAATAAATAAAATATGAATAAATATAAATTAAAAGATAAATATAAATAAAATAAAAATTAAATAAGATGTAAATAAATAAAATAGAATAAATATATATAAAGAAAATGAAGCTATAGAAATAAAATAGAATGTAAATAAATAAATAAAATTAAAAGATATAAAATATAACTAAATAAAATAAAAAGAAATAAACTCTAAATAAATAAACTATAAAGAAATATAAAGAAATAAAATATAAAGAAATAACATATAAATACTTATAAATAAAATAAATAAATAAAATAAAAATAAATAAATAAAAATAAATAAATAAAACATAAGTAAATAAATATAAATAAATAAGATATAAATAAATAAAATATAAATAAATAAAATATAAAGAAATAAAATATAAAGAAATAAAATATAAAGAAATAAAACATACTTATAAATAAAATAAATAAATAAAATAAGAAATCAATAAAAAATAAATAAAACATAAGTAAATAAATATAAATACATAAGATATAAATAAATAAGACATAAATAAATAAATGAAATATAAATAGAGATAAAATAAATAAATAAAATATAAATACATAGAAATAAAATAAATAAATAAAATATAAAATAAATAAATAAATAAATAAATAAATAAAGTATAGATAAAAATATGAATAAATGAATATAAATAAATAAAATATAAAGAAATAAAAATAGAAATATAAATAAAATAATTAAAATATAAATTAAAAAAACCCAAAAAATAAAATATAATTATAACAGAAATTCTATAAATAAACCTGATAAATTTCCCGCATTCAAAGCCTCCCCTTCACACCCCTCCCCTCCTCCGCGGCTCCTCCGCGCTCACCCGCGCACTCCACTCCCGCGTCCTCCTTGTGGCCGCAGCTCCCGCCGCCTCCGCGCAGCCCCGCGCACTCCTCCAGGCTCCGCTCCGTCCCCGCGCACTCCGCCCTTTCCAGCCAGATGGGGCCCGAGCCCTCCCCGAACGCGGCTTCCGCGGGTGCGGAGAGGGGGGGGCCGCAGCGCAGCTGCCTGCACGCGACTTCCGCGTCCCGCAGGTCCCAGGAGTCGCCGCACACGGTGCCCCACGAGCCCCCTCCCCAAATTTCCACGCGGCCCGAGCAGCCGTCCCCACCCCCCACGGCGCGGATCCTCTGCGCGGCTGCGGAGGGAAGAGGGGAGGGGGGGAGAGAGAGAGGGGGATGGGCAGGGGGACACGGGGAGGGGACGTGGGGACACGAGTGGGGGGAAATGGGGTGGGGGAGGGGACGTGGGGACACGGGGGGGGACACGGGGGGGACACGAGGAGGGGGAGGGGACAGGGGGAGGGGGACACGGGGAGGGGACATGGGGAGGGGGAAAGGGGGAGGGGACACGGGGGACAATGGGAGGGGGTCACGGGGAGGGGGAGGGGACACGGGGGGGGGGACACGAGGGGGGGAAATGGGGTGGGGGAGGGAAACATGGGGAGGGGACACGAGGGGGACATGGGGGGGGACATGGGGGGGACACGAGGGGGGGACATGGGGTGGGGGAGGGGACACGGGGGTGGCACGGGGGGGGGACACGGGGGGGGGGGACATGGGGAGGGGATACGGGGGGGACATGGGGGGGGACATGGGGACACGGGGGGGGACACGAGGGGGGGAATGGGGTGGGGGAGGGAGCATGGGGAGGGGACACGGGGGGAACATGGGGGGGGACACGGGGATGGGACATGGGGAGGGGAAAGGGGGAGGGGGACACGGGGACAATGGGAGGGGGACACGGGGAGGGGGAGGGGGACACGGGGGGGGACACGAGGGGGGGATATGGGGAGGGGGATAGGGGAAGGGGGACACGGGGACACGGGTGGGGGACACGGGGAGGGGGAGGGAGACACGGGGGGGGACACGGGGAGGGGAAATGGGGAGGGGGAGGGGACACGGGGAGGGGGACACGGGGTGGGGGACATGAGGAGAGGGAGGGGACACTGGGGGGGACACGGGGATGGGACATGGGGACACGGGGGGGGACACAAGGAGGAGACACGGGGAAGGGGACGTGGGGACACGGGGGGGGGAAATGGGGGGACACGAGGAGGGGACACGGGGAGGGGACACAGGGAGGGGACATGGGGAGGGGGATAGGGGGAGGGGGACATGGGGACACGGGTGGGGGGACACGGGGGACACGAGGAGGGGACACGGGGAGGGGGACGTGGGGGGAGGGACATGGGGACACGGGTGGGGGACATGGGGGGGACACGAGGAGGGGACACGGGGAGGGGGACGTGGGGACACAGGGGGGGACACAGGGGTGGGAGGGGGACACGAGGGGGAGAAATGGGGAAGGGACACAGGGAGGGGACTCGGGAGAAGGAGGGGACACGGAGAGGGGGACATTGGGAGGGGGAGGGGGACACGGGAGCCCCCGGGGGGGTGAGAGGAACCTTTACCTGTGCAGTTTGGGGGTCCTGGGCACGAAGCCCCCCAGCCTGGGGGGGTCTCTGGTTTTTCCCCTAAGGAAGGAAAGGATTGGGGGGGGGGGGGGACATAAAATCATAAAATCAGAGAATCAAAAAATCTGAGAATCAGAGAATAAAAAAATCACAGAATCCTAAAATCACAGAATCAGAGATTCAGATAATCACAGAACCACAAAATCATAAAATCAGAGAATCATAAAATTCCAGAGTCAGAATTAGAGAATCACAGAATCAAAAAAACTCAGAATCAGAGAATAAAAAAATCACAGAATTAGAGAATCCCAGAATCATAAAATCAGAGAATCAGAGAATCATAAAATTCCAGAATCAGAATCAGAGAATGAGAGAATCAGAGAATAAAAAAATTCCAGAATCAGAATCAGAGAATCAGAGATTCAGAGAATCACAAAATCACAGAATCAGAGAATCAGAGAATAAAAAAATCACAGAATCCTAAAATCACAGAAGCAGAGATTCAGATAATCAGAGAATCACAAAATCATAAAATCAGAGAATCATAAAATTCCAGTCAGAATCAGAGAATCACAGAATTAGAGAATCCCAGAATCAGAGAATCCCAGAATCAAAAAATCTCAGAATCACAGAATCATAAAATCAGAGAATCAAAAAAAAAAAAATCACAAAATCAGAATCAGAGAATCAGAGAATCAGAAAATCACAGAATCAGAGAATAAAAAAATCACAGAATTAGAGAATCCCAGAATCCTAAAATCAGAGAATCAGAGAATCATAAAATTCCAGAATCAGAATCAGAGAATCAGAGAATCAAAAAATCACAGAATCAAAAAATCACAAATCAGAGAATCACAAACTCAGAGAACCAGAGAATCATAAAATTCAGAGTCAGAATCAGAGAATCACAGAATCAAAAAATCACAGAATTAGGGAATCCCAGAATCATAAAATCAGAGAATCAGAGAATCATAAAATTCCAGAATCAGAATCAGAGAATCAGAGATTCAGAGAATCACAAAATCACAGAATCAGAGAATCAGAGAATAAAAAAATCACAGAATCCTAAAATCACAGAATCTGAGATTCAGATAATCACAGAATCACAAAATCATAAAATCAGAGAATCATAAAATTCCAGAGTCAGAATCAGAGAATCACAGAATGAAAAATCAGAGAATCAAAAAAAAATCACAAAATCAGAATCAGAGAATCACAGAATCAGAAAATCACAGAATCAGAGAATAAAAAAATCACAGAATTAGAGAATCCCAGAATCATAAAATCAGAGAACCAGAGAATCATAAAATTCCAGAATCAGAATTAGAGAATCAGAGAATCATAAAATCATAAAATCATGGAATCAGAGAATCCTAAAATGACAGAATCAGGGAATCACAGAATTAAAAAATCACAGAATCAAAAAATCAGGGAATCAGAGAATCATAAAATTCCAGAATCTGAATTAGAGAATCAGAGAATCAAAGAATCACAGAATTAGGGAATCCCAGAGGCCTAAAATCACAGAATCAGAGAATCATAAAATCAGAGAATCAGTGAATCATAAAATTACAGAATCACAGAATCAGAGAATCACAAAATCACAGAATCACAGAATCATAAAATCAGAGAATCATAAAATTCAGAATCAGAATTAGAGAATCAGAGAATCAGAGAATCATAAATCATAAAATCAAGGAATCAGAGAAACAGAGATTCAAAAAATCTCAGAATCAGAGAATCATAAACCAGAGAACCACAAAATCCTAAAAATCCCAGAATCCTAAAAATCCCAGAATCCTAAAACCAGAGAACCACAGCCCCCCCCCTCCTTTCCCCCTCCCCACCTTGGCTCCTGCCGGCATCCCAGCTGCAGCTACTGGGTGTACTGGGCCTTACTGGGAGCTGAAATCCCAGGAGGAGGAGGCGGAGGAGGAGGAGGAGGAGGAGGAGGACGAGGACGAGGAGGAGGAGGAGGAGGAGGAGGAGGAGGAGGAGGAGGAGGAGGACGAGGACGAGGATGAGGACGAGGACGAGGAGGACGAGGAGGACGAGGAGGAGGAGGACGAGGATGAGGAGGACGAGGATGAGGAGGACGAGGAGGACGAGGAGGAGGATGAGGAGGACGAGGAGGACGAGGAGGAGGACGACGACGAGGAGGAGGAGGAGGACGAGGAGGAGGAGGAGGACGAGGAGGAGGACGAGGACGAGGATGAGGAGGAGGAGGAGGACGAGGAGGAGGATGAGGAGGAGGAGTTTCACCTCTGCAGATGATGTGGGTTTCATCCCGGAGGTCCTGGCAGGACTGGGGGTCCCAGGGAGCGGAGGGGCAGTGCCAGAAGGAGCTGTGGCTCTCCTCACATTCCACCCGATCCAACCAGGTTATCCCGGCCACTTTTCCATAGGGAAGTTTGGTTTCCAGGATCCCCTCGTTCCCGCAGCCCAGCTCCTTGCAGGCCAGAGACAGAGTTTTGGGGGTCATGGAATTGGAGCAAACGCTGCCCCAGGTCCCGTTGTAAAAAACTTGGAGGAGCCCTGAGCAGCCGGAGCTGTTTTCCAACCTCAGGGATATGAAATCTGAGAAGAAAGGAAGAGGGGATCAGGGATGGGGGAGCTGGGGTGTCCCTAAACCCCTCAGCTCAGGAAAAATTGGGATCATGAGCAGAAAAAAATCCCTGAGGGGCAGAACCTGGGGACCCCTGGGTGGTTCCGAGGGGACCCATCCCTGGTATCCCCAGGATTGAGAAATTTGGGAAGAAAGGAAGGGGGGGATCAGGGATGGGGGAGCTGGGGTGTCCCTAAACCCCTCAGCTCAGGAAAAATCGGGATCATGAGCAGAAAAAAATCCCTGAGGGGCAGAACCCCCCCTCTGTGACCTGAGGGAACCCTGGGTGGTTCCGAGGGGACCCATCCCTGGTATCCCCAGGATTGAGAAATTTGGGAAGAAAGGAGGAGGGGGGGTCAGGGATGGGGGAGCTGGGGTGTCCCTAAATCCCTCAGCTCAGGAAAAATCGGGATCATGAGCAGAAAAAAATCCCTGAGGGGCAGAACCCCCCCCCCATGGACTGAGGGAACCTCTGGGTGGTTCTGAGGGGACCCCTGGGTGGTCCCGAGGGGACCCATCCCTGGGTATCCCAAGGATTGAGAAATCTGGGAAGAAAGGAAGAGGGGGATCAGGGATGGGGGAGCTGGGGTGTCCCTAAACCCCTCAGCTCAGGAAAAATTGGGATCATGAGGAGAAAAAAATCCCTGAGGGGCAGAACCCCCCCCCCATGGACTGAGGGAACCTCTGGGTGGTTCTGAGGGGACCCCTGGGTGGTCCCAAGAGGGCTCCTGGGTGGTTCCGAGGGGACCCATTCCAGGGTGTTCCCAGGACTGAGAAATTTGGGAAGAAAGGAAGAGGAGGATCAGGGATGGGGGAGCTGGGGTGTCCCTAAACCCCTCAGCTCAGGAAAATTGGGATCATGAGGAGAAAAAAATCCCTGAGGGGCAGAACCCCCCCTGTGACCTCAGGGGGCCCCTGGGTGGTTCCGAGGGGACCCATCCCTGGGTATCCCAAGGATTGTGAAATCTGGGAAGAAAGGAAGAGGGGGATCAGGGATGGGGGAGTTGGGGTGTCCCTAAACCCCTCAGCCAGGAAAATTGGGATCATGAGGAGAAAAAAATCCCTGAGGGGCAGAACCCCCCCCCCCATGGCCTGAGGGAACCTCTGGGTGGTTCTGAGGGGACCCCTGGGTGGTCCAGAGGGGACCCCTGCGTGGTTCCGAGGGGACCCATCCCTGGGTATCCCAAAGATTCTGAAATTTGGGAAGAAAGGAAGAGGGGGGGGTGAGGGGGAAAATTGGGGACATTGGGGGGGGTTGGGAGGGTTGGGGACAATGGGGAAAATTTGGGGACAATGGGGGAAAACTGGGGACATTGGGGTCATTGGGGGGGTTGGGGATAATGGGGGAAAATTGGGGACATTGGGGGTGTTGGGGATGTTGGGGGGGGTTGGGAAGGTTGAGGAAAACGGGGGAAAATTGGGGACATTGAGGGGGTTGGGGACAATGGGGGAAAAATGGGGACACTGGGGGGGTTGGGAACAGGAGTCGTGATTCCCCAGGATTCTGCTGGGCAGCTCCAGAGAGCTTCTTCCTTCCCAGAACACTTCACTTCATCCAACCAAATCCACCCAGTCCATTCCCAGTCAACCCAGTTCATTCCCAGTCCATCCAGTCCATTCCCACCCCATCCAGTTCATTCCCAGCCAATCAATTCCATTCCCAGCCAATCCATTCCATTCCCAGTCAACCCAGTCCATTCCCAGTCAACCCAGTTCATTCCCAGTCAACCCATTTCATTCCCACTGCATCCAGTCCCTTCCCAGCCAATCAATTCCACTCCCAGTCAACCCAGTCCATTCCCAGTCAACCCACTTCCCTTGTCACCTCTCCCACTCCCCCCAGACCTGAGCAGACGACCCCCGCGTCCTCTTTGTGCCGGCAGTCGTGATTCCCCCAGGATTCTGCCGGGCAGCTCCAGAGAGCTTCTTCCTTCCCAGAACACTTCACTTCATCCAACCAAATCCACCCAGTCCATTCCCAGTCAACCCAGTTCATTCCCAGTCAACCCATTCCATTCCCAGTCAACCCAGTTTATTCCCACCCCATCTGTTCCATTCCCAGTCAACCCACTTCGTTCCAGGTCAACCCATTTCATTCCCACTGCATCCAGTCCCTTCCCAGCCAATCAATTCCATTCCCAGCCAATCAATTCCATTCCCAGTCAACCCATTCCATTCCCAGCCCATCCAGTCCATTCCCAGTCAACCCAGTCCATTCCCAGTCAACCCAGTTCATTCCCAGCCAATCAATTCCATTCCCAGTCAACCCAGTTCATTCCCAGTCAACCCAGTTCATTCCAAGCCCACCTGTTCCATTCCCAGTCAACCCACTTCGTTCCAGGTCAACGCATTCCATTCCTGTCCCATCCAGTTCATTCCCAGCCAATCAATTCCATTCCCAGTCAACCCAGTTCATTCCCACCCCATCTGTTCCATTCCCAGTCAACCCACTTCGTTCCAGGTCAACCCATTTCATTCCCACCGCATCCAGTCCCTTCCCAGCTGATCAATTCCATTCCCAGTCAACCCAGTCCATTCCCAGTCGACCCAGTTCATTCCCAGTCAACCCATTCCATTCCCAGTCAACCCAGTTCATTCCCACCCCATCTGTTCTATTCCCAGTCAACCCACTTCGTTCCCAGTCAACCCATTTCATTCCCACTGCATCCAGTCCCTTCCCAGCCAATCAATTCCATTCCCAGTCAACCCAGTCCATTCCCGGTCAACCCAGTTCGTTCCAGGTCAACCCATTCCATTCCCACCGCATCCAGTCCCTTCCCAGTCAACCAGTCCCTTCCCAGTCAACCCAGTCCCTTCCCAGTCAACCCACTTCCCTTGTCACCTCTCCACTCCCCCCAGACCTGAGCAGACGACCCCCGCGTCCTCTTTGTGCCGGCAGTCGTGATTCCCCCAGGATTCTGCCCGGCAGCTCCAGAGAGCTTCTTCCTTCCCAGAACACTTCACTTCATCCAACCAAATCTGACCAGAACCGGCCCCGAACTTGGCAGAACCCGGGCTGCCAGGGCTCTGCCACAGCCCAGTTGGTGACACACGACGGCCGCGTCCCGAGGTCCCACGCGTCGTCACAGACGGTTCCCCACCTGCCCTCGTACAGGATTTCCACCCTCCCGGCGCAGCGCCCGGGGCCGTTCACCAACCGGACCCGGCGGCTCCCTACGGTGGGAAGAACCCCCGGAGCCCCTCAGGGCTTGCTCCCAGCCCAACCGGTCCATTCCCAGCCCAACCAGTCCATTCCCAGCCCAACCGGTCCATTCCCAGCCCATCCAGTCCATTCCAGTCAACCCATTTCATTCCCAGCCCATCTGTTTTATTCCCAGTCAACCCAGTTCGTTCCCAGCTCATCCAGTCCATTCCCAGCCCATCCAGTTCGTTCCTACCCCATTCAGTTCATTCCCAGTGCACCCAGTCCATTCCCAGTCAACCCATTCCATTCCCAGCCCATCCAGTTCATTCCTAGCCCATCCAGTTCATTCCCAGTGCACCATTTCATTCCCAGCCATCCGGTCCGTTCCCAGTGCACCCAGTTCATTCCCAGCCCATCCAGTTCATTCCCAGCTCATCCAGTTCATTCCCAGTCAACCCATTCCATTCACAGCCCAACCAGTCCATTCCCAGCCCATCCAGTCCATTCCCAGCCCAACCAGTCCATTCCCAGCCCATCCAGTCCATTCCCAGCCCAACCAGTCCATTCCCAGCCCAACCGGTCCATTCCCAGCCCATCCAGTTCATTCCAGCCCAACCGGTTCGTTCCCAGTCAACCCAGTTCATTCCAGTCAACCCATTCCGTTCCCGCCCCATCCAGTTCATTCCCAGTGCACCATTCCATTCCAGCCCATCCATTTTATTCCCAGTCAACCCAGTTCGTTCCCAGCCCATCCGGTTCATTCCCAGTCGACCCAGTTCATTCCCAGTCAACCCATTTCATTCCCAGTGCCCCCATTTCCTTCCCATCCAATCAATTCCATTCCCACCCCTCCATCCCATCCCATCCCATCCCATCCCATCCCATCCCATCCCATCCCATCCCACCCCATCCCATCCCATCCCATCCCATCCCACCCCATCCCATCCCATCCCATCCCATCCCATCCCATTCCATCCCATCCCATCCCATCCCATCCCATCCATCCCATCCCATCCCATCCCACCCCATCCCATCCCATCCCATCCCATCCCACCCCATCCCATCCCATCCCATCCCATCCCACCCCATCCCATCCATCCCATCCCATCCCATCCCATCCATCCCATCCCATCCCACCCCATCCCATCCCATCCCATCCCATCCCACCCCATCCCATCCCATCCCATCCCATCCCACCCCATCCCATCCCATCCCATCCCATCCCATCCCATCCATCCCACCCCATCCCATCCCATCCCATCCCATCCCACCCCATCCCATCCATCCATCCCATCCCATCCCATCCCATCCCATCCCATCCATCCACCCATCCCATCCCATCCCATCCCATCCCATCCCATCCCATCCCACCCCATCCCATCCCATCCCATCCCATCCCATCCCATCCCATCCCATCCCATCCCATCCCATCCCATCCCCTCCATCCCATCCCCATTCCCACCCCATTCCCATTCCCATCCCATCCCATCCCCCCCCATCCCCCACCTCCCCCCCCCCTCCCCCCTCACCCCAGCACACGACCCCCACGTCCTCTTCCACGCCCCCTTCCATCCTCCTCCCACCAGTCGTGTTGCACAAGAGCAGCTTCTCCTCCTCCCCGTGGCACTGGACCCCTCGGAGCCCCACGGGACCCCTCCCCCGCTGATTTTTGGGGGGGTTGAAGGCTTTTTCGGGCTCTCCACACCCCAGTTCCCTGCAGACCACCCGAGCTTCCTCCTCTCCCCACTCCTCAGCCAGGATTCTCCCCAGGATCCCTCGTGGAAAATTTCCACTCTCCCGGCGCAGCGGCTCCCGCCTCCCACCAGCCGCAGGGACCCGGGCTCCGCGGGGCCTGGGAAACCGGGAATGGGAACCCCCTTTGGGATGGCTCCTTCAGCCCAGTTCATTCCCACTCAGCCCAGTTCATTCCCACTCAGCCCAGTTCATTCCCACTCAGCCCAGCCCATTCCCAGCCCATCCATTCCATTCCCGGCCCAACCAGTCCATTCCCGGCCCAACCAGTCCATTCCCAGCCCATCCAGTCCATTCCCAGCCCATCCAGTCCATTCCCGGCCCAACCAGTCCATTCCCAGCCCAACCAGTCCATTCCCAGCCCAACCAGTCCATTCCCAGTCAACCGGTCCATTCCCAGCCCAACCGGTCCATTCCCAGTCAACCCAGTTCATTCCCAGTCAACCTGTTCCATTCCCAGCCCATCCATTTTATTCCCAGTCAACCCGGTTCATTCCCAGCCAATCCATCCCATTCCCAGGCAACCCAGTTCATTCCCAGTGCACCCATTCCGTTCCAAGCCCATCCAGTTCATTCCCAGTCAACCCAGTTCATTCCCAGCCCAACCAGTCCATTCCCAGCCCAACCAGTCCATTCCCAGCCCATCTGGTCCATTCCCAGTGCACCCATTCCATTCCCAGCCCATCCAGTTCATTCCCAGCCCATCTGTTTTATTCCCAGCCCATCCATTCCATTCCCAGCCCATCCATTCCATTCCCAGCCCAACCAGTCCATTCCCAGCCCAACCAGTCCATTCCCAGCCCAACCAGTCCATTCCCAGCCCATCCGTTTTATTCCCAGTCAACCCAGTTCGTTCCCAGCTCATCCATTCCATTCCCAGCCCATCCAGTTCATTCCAGTCAACCCATTCCGTTCCCGCCCCATCCAGTTCATTCCCAGCCAACCCATCCCATTCCCAGTGATCCCATTCCCTTCCCAGCCAACCCATCCCATTCCCAGCCAATCCCACCCCATTCCCACCCCATCCCATTCCCAGTGAACCCATTTCATTCCCAGCCTCCCCATCCCATTCCCACCCCATCCCACCCCATTCCCAGCCATTCCCACCCATCCCATTCCCACCCCATCCATTCCATTCCCAGTCAACCCATTTTCATTCCCAGTGATCCCATTCCCTTCCCAGTGAACCCACCCCATTCCCATCCCATCCCATTTCCAGCCCACCCACCCCATTCCCACCCAATCCAGTTCATTCCCAGTGCACCCATTCCATTCCCACCCAATCCACCCCATTCCCAGTGAACCCACCCCATTCCCACCCCATCCCATTTCCTTCCCAGTGAACCCATTTCATTCCCAGCCTCCCCACCCCATTCCCACCCCATCCATTCCATTCCCAGTCAACCCATTTTCATTCCCAGTGATCCCATTCCCTTCCCAGTGAGCCCATTTCATTCCCAGCTGATCCCATTCCATCCCCAACCCCTCCACCCCATTCCCACCCCACCCATCCCATTCTCAGCTGATCCCATTCCCTTCCCAGTGAACCCATCCCATTCCCACCCCATCCATTTTCATTCCCAGACCCTCCACCCCATTCCCAGCTGATCCCATCCCATTCCCATCCACCCCATTCCCATCCCATCCCATTCCCACCCCATCCACCCCATTCCCAGCTGATCCCATTTCCTTCCCAGTGAACCCATCCCATTCCCACCCCATTCCCACCCCATCCCATTTCCTTCCCAGTGAACCCATTTCATTCCCAGCTTCCCCACCCCATTCCCATCCCATTCCCATCCCATTCCCATTCCCATCCCATTCCCATCCCATTCCCATTCCCATTCCCATTCCCATCCCATCCCATCCCATTCCCAGCCCACCCACCCCATTCCCACCCAATCCAGTTCATTCCCAGTGCACCCATTCCATTCCCATCCAATCCACCCCATTCCCAGCACACCGACCCCATTCCCAGTGAACCCACCCCATTCCCACCCCCTCCACCCCATTCCCATCTACCCCATCCCATTCCCAGCCCATCCACTCCATTCCCAGCCGATCCCATTTCCTTCCCAGCTGATCCCACCCCATTCCCAGCCCCTCCACCCCATTCCCATCCCACCCCATTCCCAGCTGATCCCACCCCATTCCATTCCCATCCATCCCATTCCCAGCCAATCCCATTCCCTTCCCAGTGAACCCATCCCATTCCCACCCCATTCCCACCCCACCCACCCCATTCCCATCCACCCCATCCCATTCCCACCCCACCCACCCCATTCCCATCCACCCCATCCCATTCCCCCCCATCCACCCCATTCCCAGCTGATCCCATTTCCTTCCCAGTGAACCCATCCCATTCCCAGCCTCCCCACCCCATTCCCACCCCATTCCCACCCCCCCCATTCCCACCCATTTCATTCCCAGCCTCCTCACCCCACCCCACCCCATTCCCATTCCCACCCCATCCCCATTCCCACCCCATCCCATTCCCTTCCCAGTGAACCCATCCCATTCCCACCCCATTCCCACCCCACCCACCCCATTCCCATCCACCCCACCCCATTCCCACCCCATCCCACCCCATTCCAAGCCCACCCACCCCATTCCCACCCCATCCATTTTCATTCCCAGCCTCCCCACCCCATTCCCAGCCAATCCCACCCATCCCATTCCCACCCCATCCATTCCATTCCCAGTCAACCCATTTTCATTCCCAGTGATCCCATTTCCTTCCCAGTGAACCCATCCCATTCCCATCCCAGCCCACCCCATTCCCATCCCACCCCCCCATTCCCACCCCATCCCATTTCCTTCCCAGTGAACCCATTTCATTCCCAGCTTCCCCACCCCATTCCCATCCCAATCCCATTCCCATTCCCATTCCCATTCCCATTCCCATTCCCATTCCCATTCCCATTCCCATTCCCATCCCATCCCACCCCATTCCCATTTCCATCCCATCCCATCCCATTCCCATTCCCACCCCATTCCCATCCCATCCCATCCCATTCCCATTCCCATTCCCATTCCCATTCCCATTCCCATTCCCACCCCACCCCATTCCCACCCCATTCCCATCCCATCCCATCCCATCCCATCCCATCCCATCCCATCCCATTCCCATCCCACCCCATTCCCATTCCCATCCCATCCCATCCCATCCCATCCCATTCCCATCCCACCCCATTCCCATTCCCATCCCATCCCATCCCATCCCATTCCCATTCCCATTCCCATTCCCATTCCCATTCCCACCTGAGCACACCACGGCCGCGTGATCCCGGTGGCCGCAGGACGATTCCCCCAGGGAGCTCCAGGGGCACCTTCCCGGGTGGCTTTCTGTCCCCTCACAGTGGAACGAATCCCTCCAGACAGCTCCGGTCCCTCTCCCGAAATTCCCTCTTCCCGCCAGGGATCCCGCAAATCCGCAGCCGAGGTGGCGGCAGAGAACGTCGGAATCCCGGAGATCCCAGTGGGTGGCACAGAGGGTGCCCCAGGTCCCCCCCACCCAAAATTCCACGCGGCCCTCGCAGGGGGTGCTGCCGTTCACCAGCCGGAATCCTGCAGGCTCAGGAAAACAGGGAAAAGGCAGGGAGAGGGGGAATATTGGGATCCATCCCCCTCCTGCAGTGTTGGGAGGACGTCCTGGGATGGGCCGGGATAAAGGGGATTTTCTGTCCTCAAGTTTTTTGGGATAATGTCCTGGGTTGGGCCGGGAAAAAGGGGATTTTCTGTCCTGGAGTTTTTTTGGGATAATGTCCTGGGTTGGGTCGGGATAAAGGGGATTTTCTATCCTGTGCTTTTTTTGGGATAATGTCCTGGTTTGGTTTGGGATAAAGGGGATTTTCTGTCCTCAAGTTTTTTGGGATAATGTCCTGGGTTGGGACAGGATAAAGGGGATTTTCTGTCCTCAAGTTTTTTGGGATAATGTCCTGGGTTGGGCCGGGAAAAAGGGGATTTTCTGCCCAGTGCTTTTTTTGGATAATGTCCTGGGTTGGGCCAGGAAAAGGGGGATTTTCTGTCCTGTGCTTTTTTTGGGATAATGGGTTGGGTTCAAACTTTGGCCTCGCTGATCCTAAAGGTCTTTTCCCCCCAAAAAAAACCTTTTCCTTTTTCCTCTTTTTCCCCTCTTTTGGATTTCCAGGCTAAGTACAATTTGTGAACTTAACGGCTGGGACTGATTTTATTTTATTTTATTTTATTTTATTTTATTTTATTTTATTTTATTTTATATTTTATTTTATTTTATTTTATTTTATTTTATTTTATTTTATTTTTTAAGATCCTCCCTTCCTCCTCCTGCAGGATTTTTTTCCAAGAGAAAAAAACCTTTTCTGGAGAAATCAGCACCTTTTTTTTGGGGCAGCCCAAGGGAAATGAGAACAATTTTCATATCGAGCTGAATCCCCAGGTTTGGTGGATCCTGGGGGGATCCTGGGGGGATCCTGGGTGGATCCTGGATTTTTTAGGTGGAATTCCTTGCCTTTTGGTGGATTTGGCATTGCACCAGGTTCAAACTTTGGCCTCGCTGATCCTAAAGGTCTTTTCCCCCAAAACCTTTTCTTTTTTCCTCTTTTTCCCCTCTTTTGGATTTCCAGGCTAAGTACAATTTGTGCACTTAACGGCTGGGACTGATTTGATTTTATTTTATTTTATTTTATTTTATTTTATTTTATTTTATTTTATTCTAAGATCCTCCCTTCCTCCTCCTGCAGGATTTTTTCCAAGAGAAAAAACCTTTTCTGGAGAAATCAGCACCTTTTTTTTGGGGTATAAATATTGGGGCAGCCCAAGGGGAATGAGAACAATTTTCATATCGAGCTGAATCCCCAGGTTTGGTGGATCCTGGGGGGATCCTGGGGGGATCCTGGGGGGATCCTCCTCCTGCAGGATTTTTTCCAAGAGAAAAAACCTTTTCTGCAGAAATCAGCACCTTTTTTTTTTGGGTATAAATATTGGGGCAGCCCAAGGGAAATGAGAACAATTTTCATATCGAGCTGAATCCCCAGGTTTGGTGGAACCTGGGGGGACCCTGGGGGGATCCTCCTCCTGCAGGATTTTTTCCAAGGGCTTCACACAGCACATCCCACCCCATCCTCCTCTCCCTGCCCCCCAGAACCCCCTTTGGACCCCCCAGCCCAGGTCCTTACGTGTGCAGGTGACTGCAGCCCAGCTCTGGGTGCAGAGTTGGTTCCTGGAGGGTCTCTGGGGGCAGGAGATGAGAAGGGATTCATTCCCCACACACTGCAGCTCCTTATCCCATGGGACACCAATCCCAGCTCCAAACTCAGCATCCCCAGGCCCGGGAAGGGCTGCACCACATCCCAGATCCCTGCAGGTCACCTCGGCAGCTTTGGGACCAAAATCTGAGGCACAAACTTTTCTCCATTGGTTCCCATCATGGATCTCCACGCGTCCTGAGCAGGGATCGTCCCCTCCAGCCAGCTGGACAAAACCTGGAAGCAACCAAAGGATTTTCCTGAGATCCCAGGAACTTCCAACCCAACCTCCCACCTCTTCCTCATCTCCAAAGGGTTTGCAAAGAGGCCCCAGGAGAACCCAGAGCTCCCACTGGGTGCTGGTGGCACAGAGACCCCAAAACCAGAGGTTCTGGCCCCAAGGGAGAGGAATGAGGTGCCACTTGGAATCATGGAATGGGCTGGGTTGGAAGGGACCTCAGGGATCATCAACTCCAACCCTGGATCCACTCCCCCCGTGCTTCCCAACCCCCTCAGTGCCACATCCAGGCTCTTTTTAAATATTTCCAGGGATGGAGAATCCACCCCTTCCCTGGGCAGCCCATTCCAAGCTCTGATCACCCTCCCTCTAAGGAATTTTTTCCTAATGTCCAACCTAAACCTCCCCTGGCACAACTTGAGACCTCTTGTGCCCTCTTGTCTTGCTGAGAGTTGCCTGGGAAAAGAGCCCAACCCCCCCTGGCTCCAGTCTCCTTTCAGGGAGTTGGAGAGAGTGATTTCCCTTCCTCCCCAGGGAAAATTCTGGGAGACAGAATCCCAGAATTATCCAGCTTGGAAATGACCTCTGAGAGCATCAACTCCAACCTTTAATCCACAACCACCCCAGAGCACTCAGTGCCACCTTCAGCCCCTTCTTGAAAACCTCCAGGGATGGAGAATCCACCCCTTCCCTGGGCAGCCCATCCCAAGGTCTGATCACCCTCCCTGTAAGGAATTTTTTCCTAATATCCAACCTAATTAAGCTCAGGCCCTCTTGTGAGAAGAGCCCAACTCCCCCTGGCTCCAACCTCCTTTCAGGGAGTTGGAGAGAGTGATGAGGTCTCCCCTGAGCCTCCTCTTCTCCAGCCTCAACACCCCCAGCTCCCTCAGCCCTTCCTCACAGGAATTCTGCTGGATCCCTTCACCTCCTTTGGGCCTCCATCTCCTTCCTGAATTTCGGGGTCCAGAACTGGACACAGGACTCAAGCTGTGGCCTCCCCAGGGGCAGAATCCCTTCCCTGGGCCTCTTGGCCACCAGCCCAGGATTCCATTGGCCTTCTTGGCTACCTGGGCACACTGCTGGCTCCTGGGCACCTTCCTGGCAATCCAGACTCCCAGCTCCCTTCCTGCCACTCTGTGCCCAGCCTGGAGCTCCCCAGGGGGTTCTTGTGGCCAAAGTGCAGGACCCGGCACTTGGAATGTTGAACCTCATCCCCTTGGGATCAGCCCAACTCTCCAGTCTGTCCAGGTCCCTCTGCAGAGCCCTCCTGCCTTCCAGCTGATCCACACTCCCCCCCAGCTTGGTGTCCTCTGCAGATTTGCTGATGAGGGACTCAATCCCCTCATCTAAATCATCAATACAGATATTAAACAGCACCGGGCCCAACACTGATCCCTGGGGGACACCACGGCCGCCATTTTGGACACCACGGCCGCCATTTTGATGCAGCCCCGTTCAGCTCCACTCTCTGGGCCCTCCAGCAGTTCCTAACCCAGCACAGAGAGCTCCTGGCTGGCAGCTTTTTCAGGAGAATCCTGTGGGAGACGGTGTCAAAGGCCTTGCCTTTCCTGCTGGGCAGTTTTTAGGGTTGTTCTCACCAAAAGTTCAGGCCCTGGCACTTGGCCGCCATTTTGGACACCACAGCCGCCATTTTGATGCAGCCCCGTTCAGCTCCACTCTCTGGGCCCTCCAGCAGTTCCTAACCCAGTGTAAAGTGCCTAAATCTAAATTATCTATAAAGATATTAAACAGAACCGGCCCCTTCCTGTGAGGAAGGGTTGAGGGAGCTGGGGGTGTTGAGGCTGGAGAAGAGGAGGCTCAGGGGAGACCTCATCACTCTCTGCAACTCCCTGAAAGGAGACTGGAGCCAGGGGGGGTTGGGCTCTTTTTCCAGGCACGGTCTCAAGTTGAATATTAGGAAAAAAGTTGGATATTAGGAAAAAATTCCTTAGAGGGAGGGTGATCAGCCATTGGGATGGGCTGCCCAGGGAAGGGGTGGATTCTCCATCCCTGGAGGTTTTTAAGAAGGGGCTGAAGGTGGCACTGAGTGCTCTGGGGTGGTTGTGGATTAAAGGTTGGAGTTGATGCTCTCAGAGGTCATTTCCAAGCTGGATAATTCTGGGATTCTGTCTCCCAGAATTTTCCCTGGGGAGGAAGGGAAATCACTCTCTCCAACTCCCTGAAAGGAGACTGGAGCCAGGGGGGGTTTGTTCTCTGCTCCCAGGCAACTCTCAGCAAGACAAGAGGGCACAAGAGGTCTCAAGTTGTGCCAGGGAAGGTTTAGGTTGGACATTAGGAAAAATTTCCTTAGAGGGAGGGTGATCAGACCTTGGGATGGGCTGCCCAGGGAAGGGGTGGATTCTCCATCCCTGGAAATATTTAAAAAGAGCCTGGATGTGGCACTGAGTGGGTTGGGAAGCACGGGGGGGGTGGATCCAGGGTTGGAGTTGATGATCCCTGAGGTCCCTTCCAACCCAGCCAAAAAAAAAAAAAAATTAAAAAAAAAATTTGACTGGCTCGAGAGAAGGGGCTGAGAAAAGGCCACAAATTGTACAAGGTCCCAACTCTCTCAGTCCCCAAGGTGGGGAAGGGGCTTTCCCCTTACCTGAACACCTCACTCCAGCATCCTCTTGGTGACCACAGTCGTGTTGACCCCACCCGGAGCTCTTGCAGTGGGAGAGGGTGGACTCGTTGCCTCCACAGCCAACTTCATCCAACCAAATCGGGCCAGAACCCGGCCCAAAAGATGCTGATCTGAGAGCTTCCAGAGCAGCCCCACAGCCCAGCTGCCTGCAAACCACTGCAGCATCCTGCAGGTCCCAGGAGTCATCACAGATGCTTCCCCATTGCCCTTGGTGCTTCACCTCCACGGTGCCAGAGCAGCGTCCGTGGCCGCCCGTCAACCTCAGCTCTGCAGCCCCTAAAAGGAAAAAACATGGGGGTGAGACCCTAAATCATCTCTGGGAAGTCTGAGCCCCGAATCCTAACCATAACCTAACCCTAAATTAACCAGAACCCAACCCTAACCTAACCAGAACCCCTTCAAACACCACCACAGGGATGAGCCCCAAAATCAGCTCTGGGAAGTCTGAGCCCCAAACCCCAACCATAACCTAACCCTAAACTAACCAGAACCCAACCCTAAACTAACCAGAACCTAACCCTAAACTAACCAGAACCCAACCCTAACCTAACCAGAACCTAACCCTAAACTAACCAGAACCCAACCCTAAATTAACCAGAACCCAACCCTAACCTAACCAGAACCCAACCCTAACCTAACCAGAACCCCTTCAAACACCACCATGGGGATGAGCCCCAAAATCAGCTCTGGGAACTCTGAGCCCCAAACCCCAACCATAACCTAACCCTAAACTAACCAGAACCTAACCCTAAACTAACCATAACCTAACCCTAAACTAATCAGAACCCAACCCTAACCTAACCAGAACCTAACCCTAAATTAACCAGAACCCAACCCTAACCTAACCAGAACCCCTTCAAACACCACCACAGGGATGAGCCCCAAAATCAGCTCTGGGAACTCTGAGCCCCAAACCCCAACCATAACCTAACCCTAAACTAACCAGAACCTAACCCTAAATTAACCAGAACCCAACCCTAACCTAACTATAACCAGAACCCCTTCAAACACCACCATGGGGATGAGCCCCAAAATCAGCTCTGGGAACTCTGAGCCCCTAAACCCTAACCCTAAGCCCAACCCCTTACCATAACCCCATAACCATAACCCCATAACCATAACCCCCATAACCAAACTGCAGCTCTCAGGGTCCCCCCTGGAAGGGGGGGGTGGAATTCCTGGGATTCCTTTTCCCTCTGGGATTCCTTTTCCCTCTCGCTTGTCCCTGGGGCATTTTTGGGGTCCCTCTGCTCCCCGTGCAGGGCTGGGACCCCAACCCCAACCACCCCATAGCCCTGGACCCCCCCACCCCAAAGCACCCACAAACCCCCTGTCCACCCCCACCCAACCCCATCCCCCCTCCCACCCAGGACATTTTTTGGGATGATCCCAAGGACCCCCCCCACCCAACCCCATCCCACCCAGCACTTTTTTTGGGATGATCCCAAGGACCCCCCCACCCATCCCCTCTCCCACCCAGGGCTTTTTTTGGGACAATCCCAAGGACCCCCCCACCCAATCCCATCCCACCCAGGACTTTTTTTAGGATGATCCCAAGGATCCCCCTCAGCATCCTCCCTGGGATCTGCCCCGTGCTTCCAGGATGGGAATTCCTCTGCATCCCAAGGCCTCTCCTGCCCCTTTTTTTGGGAATCAGCCCCCCCATTCCCAACGGGATGAGGGGCACAGCACTCACCCCAGCAGAGGGGCACCCAGAGGGACCCCAACCACCCCATAGCCCTGGACCCCCCACCCCAAAGCACCCACAAAACCCCTGCCCACCCCCACCCAACCCCATCCCCCCCAGGACTTTTTTTTGGGAGAGTCCCAAGGACCCCCCCACCCATCACCCTCCCATCCAGGACTTTTTTTGGGATGATCCCAAGGACCCCCCCACCCAATCCCATCCCACCCAGGACTTTTTTTGGGATGATCCCAAGGACCCCACCACCCATCCCGGACTTTTTTTGGGATGATCCCAAGGACCCCCCTCAGCATCCTCCCTGGGATCTGCCCCGTGCTTCCAGGATGGGAATTCCTCTGCATCCCAAGGCCTCTCCTGCCCCTTTTCTTTGGGAATCAGCCCCCCCATTCCCAACGGGATGAGGGGCACAGCACTCACCCCAGCAGAGGGGCACCCAGAGGGACCCCAACCCCAACCACCCCATAGCCCTGGACCCCCCCACCCCAAAGCACCCACAAACCCCCTGCCCACCCCCACCCAACCCCATCCCCTCTCCCACCCAGCACTTTTTTTGGGACGATCCCAAGGACCCCCCACCCAACCCCATCCCACCCAGGACTTTTTTTGGGATGATCCCAAAGACCCCCCCACCCATCACCCTCCCACCCAGGGCTTTTTTTGGGATGATCCCAAGGACCCCCCCCACCCAACCCCATCCCACCCAGGACTTTTTTTGGGATGATCCCAAGGACCCCCCCCACCCAATCCCATCCCACCCAGCACTTTTTTTGGGATGATCCCAAGGATCCCCCTCAGCATCCTCCCTGGGATCTGCCCCGTGCTTCCAGGATGGGAATTCCTCTGCATCCCAAGGCCCCTCCTGCCCCTTTCTTTGGGAATCAGCCCCCCCATTCCCAACGGGATGAGGGGCACAGCACTCACCCCAGCAGAGGGGCACCCAGAGGGACCCCAACCCCAACCACCCCATAGCCCTGGACCCCCCCACCCCAAAGCACCCACAAACCCCCTGCCCACCCCCACCCAACCCCATCCCCCCTCCCACCCAGCACTTTTTTTGGGATGATCCCAAGGACCCCCCCCACCCAATCCCATCCCACCCAGGACTTTTTTGGGACAATCCCAAGGACCCCCCCCCACCCAACCCCATCCCCCCTCCCACCCAGGACTTTTTTTGGGACGATCCCAAGGACCCCCCCACCCAATCCCATCCCCTCTCCCACCCAGCACTTTTTTTGGGACGATCCCAAGGACCCCCCCACCCAACCCCATCCCCCCTCCCACCCAGGACTTTTTTTTGGGATGATCCCAAGGACCCCCCCACCCAATCCCATCCCACCCAGGGCTTTTTTTGGGACAATCCCAAGGACCCCCCCACCCATCACCCTCCCACCCAGGACTTTTTTTGGGATGATCCCAAAGATACCCCTCAGCATCCTCCCTGGGATCTGCCCCGTGCTTCCAGGATGGGAATTCCTCTGCATCCCAAGGCCTCTCCTGCCCCTTTTCTTTGGGAATCAGCCCCCCCATTCCCAACGGGATGAGGGGCACAGCACTCACCCCAGCAGAGGGGCACCCAGAGGAGCAGCCACAGCCCCTGGAGCCTCAGGATTCCCTCCCTCCTCCTCCTCATCCTCCTGCTGCCACCCCACTCCCTTTTCCTCAGCTCGTGGGGGCCAAGATGGAAGATTTTGATTTTTTTTTTTCCGCTTTTTTTCTCTCTGCAGACACCAAAGAGCTGCGGGAGGAG
Organism: Heliangelus exortis; assembly: GCF_036169615.1. Lineage (NCBI taxonomy): Eukaryota > Metazoa > Chordata > Aves > Apodiformes > Trochilidae > Heliangelus > Heliangelus exortis. The sequence continues at coordinate 51,118 of NW_027285993.1, read as the reverse complement.
CCAATCAAAGCAGCAGCACCTTATTAGATCTTTTCAGGACTTCTCTCTCCCCTCTGAGCCACCCCGAGCCCTCCAATCAACGTCCCCAACATCCTTCATGCCCATATTTGAGGGCTCTGGGGGTGATGAAGGTTTTTTCGGGGGGGTTTGTCCCGGGACCATCGCCCCAAAGAGGTGAAAATGGCTCCTGTCACCCCACGGAACCTTCTGGAGGTTTTGGGATCTCCCTGCTCATCCCAAAATCCCAAGCTCTGAGCATCAAGGAGCCCAACGGGGGGTGGGGAGCCCAGAGCTGGGGGAAAAAAAAAGCAAGGAAAAAAAATTATTTTGAGGATAAAATTGGACCCAGGAGCTTGTTTTTGGGATAAAAAGAGTTTGTGTCACCCCATGGAACCTTCTGGAGGTTTTGGGACCACTGGGATCTCCCTGCTCACCCCAAGATCCCAAGCTCTGAGCATCCAGGAGCCCAATGGGGGAGGAGGATCCCGGAGGGAAAAAAAGGCAAGAAAAAACATTTTTTTGAGGATAAAACTTAAAATTGGGCCCAGGAGCTTGGGATTTTTGGGATAAAAAAAGGTTCTTGTCACCCCACAGAACCTTCTGGAGGTTTTGGGATCTCCCTGCTCATCCCAAGATCCCAAGCTCTGAGCATCCAGGAGCCCAACGGGGGGTGAGGAGCCCAGAGCTGGGATGAGGATCCCGGAGGGAAAAAAAAGGCAAGAAAAAAATTATTTTGAGGATAAAACTTAAAATTGGGCCCAGGAGCTTGGGATTTTTGGGATAAAAAAAGGTTCTTGTCACCCCACAGAACTTTCTGGAGGTTTTGGGAATTCCCTGCTCATCCCAAAGATCCCAAGCTCTGAGCATCCAGGAGCCCAACGGGGGGGTGGGGAGCCCAGAGCTGGGATGAGGATCCCGGAGGGAAAAAAAGGCAAGAAAAAAATTATTTTGAGGATAAAACTTAAAATTGGGCCCAGGAGCTTGGGATTTTTGGGATAAAAAAAGGTTCTTGTCACCCCACGGAACCTTCTGGAGGTTTTGGGATCTCCCTGCTCATCCCAAGATCCCAAGCTCTGAGCATCCAGGAGCCCAACGGGGGGTGGGGAGCCCAGAGCTGGGATGAGGATCCCAGAGGGAAAAAAAGGCAAGAAAAAAATTTTTTTTGAGGATAAAACTTAAAACTGGGCCCAGGAGCTTGGGATATTTGGGATAAAAAGAGTTTGTGTCACCCCATGGAACCTTCTGGAGGTTCTGGGACCACTGGATCTCCCTGCTCATCCCAAGATCCCAAGCTCTGAGCATCCAGGAGCCCAACGGGGGTGGGGAGCCCAGAGCTGGGAGGAGGATCCTGGAGGGAAAAAAAAGCAAGGAAAAAAAATTATTTTTAGGGTAAAACTTAAAATTGGGCCCAGGAGCTTGGGATTTTGGGGACAAAAAAAGGTTCTTGTCACCCCACAGAACCTTCTGGAGGTTTTGGGACCACTGGGATCTCCCTGCTGATCCCAAAGATCCCAAGCTCTGAGCATCCAGGAGCCCAACGGGGGGTGGGGAGCCCAGAGCTGGGGGAAAAAAAAAAAGCAAGGAAAAAAAATGATTTTGAGGATAAAATTGGGCTCAGGAGCTTGTTTTTGGATAAAAAGAGTTTGTGTCACCCCATGGAACCTTCTGGAGGTTTTGGGATCTCCCTGCTCATCCCAAAGATCCCAAGCTCTGAGCATCCAGGAGCCCAACGGGGGGTGGGGAGCCCAGAGCTGGGAAGAGGATCCTGGAGGGAAAAAAAAGGCAAGAAAAAAAATATTTTTGAGGATATAACCTAAAATTGAGCCAAGGAGCTTGGGATTTTTGGGATAAAAAGAGTTTGTGCCACCCCACAGAACTTTCTGGAGGTTTTGGGACCACTGGGATCTCCCTGCTCATCCCAAGATCCCAAGCTCTGAGCATCCAGGAGCCCAACAGGGGGTGGGGAGCCCAGAGCTGGGATGAGGATCCCGGAGGGAAAAAAAGGCAAGGAAAATAATTATTTTGAGGATAAAACTGGGCCCAGGAGCTTGTTTTTGGGGATAAAAAGAGTTTGTGGCACCCCACAGAACCTTCTGGAGGTTCTGGGACCACTGGGATCTCCCTGCAGATCCCAAAGATCCCAAGCTCTGAGCATCCAGGAGCCCAACGGGGGGTGGGGAGCCCAGAGCTGGGATGAGGAAACCTGGGAAAGGGTTTTCCTCTGCTGGGAAAAATCCTGGGGAAGGGTGAGGGCTCCATCCCAGTCCTAAAAGCAACGATCACGGGGAGGAGAAAATCCTGGGATGCAAAGGAAAAATTTTGGGCATCTTCTTGCTGAAAATTGGTTGAATCCAGGGGGAAAAAACAAGGAAGGGAAAAAAAAAACCAAGGAAAAAAAATTATTTGAGGATAAAACTTAAAATTGGGCCCAGGAGCTTGGGATTTTTGGGATAAAAAGAGTTTGTGCCACCCCACGGAACCTTCGGGAGGTTTTGGGACCACTGGGATCTCCCTGCTCATCCCAAGATCCCAAGCTCTGAGCATCCAGGAGCCCAACAGGGGGTGGGGAGCCCAGAGCTGGGATGAGGATCCTGGAGGGAAAAAAAGGCAAGAAAAAAAATGATTTTGAGGATAAAATTGGGCCCAGGAGCTTGTTTTTGGGATAAAAAGAGTTTGTGTCACCCCATGGAACCTTCTGGAGGTTTTGGGATCTCCCTGCTCATCCCAAAGATCCCAAGCTCTGAGCATCCAAGAGCCCAACGGGGGGTGGGGAGCCCAGAGCTGGGAGGAGGATCCTGGAGGGAAAAAAAAGGCAAGGAAAAAAATATTTTTGAGGATAAAACCTAAAATTGAGCCCAGGAGCTTGGGATTTTTGGGATAAAAAAAGGTTCTTGTCACCCCACAGAACTTTCTGGAGGTTTTGGGACCACTGGGATCTCCCTGCTGATCCCAAGATCCCAAGCTCTGAGCATCCAGGAGCCCAACGGGGGGTGGGGAGCCCAGAGCTGGGAGGAGGATCCTGGAGGGAAAAAAAAGGCAAGGAAAATAATTATTTTGAGGATAAAATTGGGCCCAGGAGCTTGTTTTGGGGATAAAAAGAGTTTGTGTCACCCCATGGAACCTTCTGGAGGTTTTGGGATTTCCCTGCTCATCCCAAAGATCCCAAGCTCTGAGCATCCAGGAGCCCAACGGGGGGTGGGGAGCCCAGAGCTGGGAGGAGGATCCCAGAGGGAAAAAAAAGGCAAGGAAAATAATTATTTTTGAGGATAAAACCTAAAATTGAGCCAAGGAGCTTGGGATTTTTGGGATAAAAAGAATTTGTGTCACCCCATGGAATCTTCTGGAGGTTTTGGGACCACTGGGATCTCCCTGCTCATCCCAAAATCCCAAGCTCTGAGCATCCAGCCCAAGGGGGGGTGGGGAGCCCAGAGGGAAAAAAAAAAAAGGAAAAAAAAATGATTTTGAGGATAAAAAAATCGGGATAAGTTGTGATGCAGCTTCTCCCTTCCTCAGCTTTGCCTGGAAAAGAATTCCTAAAAATCTCATCCCGGAATTCCGGCTGCCCCACGTTGGGCTCCGGGCAGTTCCTGGATTTTTCCCAGGTGGCTCCAGAGGCTCCGAGGTTTCCTGGAATTTTCCTGCCCCCCAGGGACCGTTGGACCCCACGGGGGGGTCGGGACCCGGAGGCTGCAGGTGCAGAACCCACAACCCACGGGGGCTCCGGGCAGGAAGTTTGGGGTTTCCTCCCGGTGCTGAACCCAGGAAGGGCCCTGGGGGGCCCCAGAGCCACCCCCACCCCAGTCAGCTACTGGGTTGTACTGGTGGGGACTTCAGGCCCTACTGGGTTGTACTGGTGGGACTTCAGACCCTACTGGGTTGTACTGGTGGGGACTTCAGGCCCTACTGGGTTGTACTGGTGGGGACTTCACACCCCTACTGGGTTGTACTGGTGGGGACTTCAGGCCCTACTGGGTTGTACTGGTGGGGACTTCACACCTTACTGGGTTGTACTGGTGGAGACTTCACACCCTGCTGGGTTGTACTGGTGGGGACTTCATACCCTACTGGGTTGTACTGGTGGGGACTTCAGGCCCTACTGGGTTGTACTGGTGGAGACTTCAGACACTACTGGGTTGTACTGGTGGGGACTTCACACTCAACTGGGTTGTACTGGTGGGGACTTAACACCTAACTGGGTTGTACTGGTGGGGACTTCAGACCCTACTGGGTTGTACTGGTGGGGACTTCAGACCCTACTGGGTTGTACTGGTGGGGAGTTCAGGCCCTACTGGGTTGTACTGGTGGAGACTTTAGACCATACTGGGTTGTACTGGTGGGGACTTCACACCTTACTGGGTTGTACTGGTGGGGAATTCACGCCCTACTGGGTTGTACTGGTGGAGACTTTAGACCATACTGGGTTGTACTGGTGGGGACTTCAGACCCTACTGGGTTGTACTGGTGGGGACTTCAGACCCTACTGGGTTGTACTGGTGGGGAGTTAACACCTTACTGGGTTGTACTGGTGGGGACTTCACACCTTACTGGGTTGTACTGGTGGGGACTTCACACCTTACTGGGTTGTACTGGTGGGGACTTCACACCCTACTGGGTTGTACTGGTGGGGACTTCACACCTTACTGGGTTGTACTGGGTGGGGACTTCACACCTTACTGGGTTGTACTGGTGGGGAATCCAGGCCCTACTGGGTTGTACTGGTGGGACTTCAGGCCCTACTGGGTTGTACTGGTGGGGACTTCACACCCTACTGGGTTGTACTGGTGGGGACTTCAGGCCCTACTGGGTTGTACTGGTGGGGACTTCAGGCCCTACTGGGTTGTACTGGTGGGGAATTCACACCTTACTGGGTTGTACTGGTGGGGACTTCACACCCTACTGGGTTGTACTGGTGGGGACTTCACACCTTACTGGGTTGTACTGGTGGGGACTTCACACCTTACTGGGTTGTACTGGTGGGGACTTCAGGCCCTACTGGGTTGTACTGGTGGGGACTTCACACCTTACTGGGTTGTACTGGTGGGGACTTCAGGCCCTACTGGGTTGTACTGGTGGGGACTTCACACCCTACTGGGTTGTACTGGTGGGGAATTCACACCCTACTGGGTTGTACTGGTGGGGACTTCAGGCCCTACTGGGTTGTACTGGTGGGGACTTCAGACCCTACTGGGTTGTACTGGTGGGGAATTCACACCTTACTGGGTTGTACTGGTGGGGACTTCACACCTTACTGGGTTGTACTGGTGGGGACTTCACACCCTACTGGGTTGTACTGGTGGGGACTTCAGACCCTACTGGGTTGTACTGGTGGGGAATTCACACCCTACTGGGTTGTACTGGTGGGGAATCCAGGCCCTACTGGGTTGTACTGGTGGGGACTTCAGGCCCTACTGGGTTGTACTGGTGGGGACTTCAGACCCTAATGGGTTGTACTGGTGGGGACTTCAGGCCCTACTGGGTTGTACTGGTGGGGACTTCAGACCCTACTGGGTTGTACTGGTGGGGAATTCACACCCTACTGGGTTGTACTGGTGGGGACTTCAGACCCTACTGGGTTGTACTGGTGGGGAATTCACACCTTACTGGGTTGTACTGGTGGGGACTTCACACCTTACTGGGTTGTACTGGTGGGGACTTCACACCCTACTGGGTTGTACTGGTGGGGACTTCAGACCCTACTGGGTTGTACTGGTGGGGAATTCACACCCTACTGGGTTGTACTGGTGGGGAATCCAGGCCCTACTGGGTTGTACTGGTGGGGACTTCACACCCTACTGGGTTGTACTGGTGGGGAATTCACACCCTACTGGGTTGTACTGGTGGGGAATTCACACCCTACTGGGTTGTACTGGTGGGGACTTCAGGCCCTGCTGGGTTGTACTGGTGGGGACTTCACACTCAACTGGGTTTGTACTGGTGGGGACTTCAGACCCTACTGGGTTGTACTGGTGGGGACTTCACACTCAACTGGGTTGTACTGGTGGGACTTCACACTCAACTGGGTTGTACTGGTGGGGACTTCACACCCTACTGGGTTGTACTGGTGGGGACTTCAGGCCCTTACTGGGTTGTACTGGTGGGGAATTCACACTCAACTGGGTTGTACTGGTGGGGACTTCAGGCCCTACTGGGTTGTACTGGTGGGGACTTCAGGCCCTACTGGGTTGTACTGGTGGGGACTTCACACCCTACTGGGTTGTACTGGTGGGGAATTCACACCCTACTGGGTTGTACTGGTGGGAATTCACACCCTACTGGTTGTACTGGTGGGGACTTCAGCCCTGCTGGGTTGTACTGGTGGGGACTTCACACTCAACTGGGTTGTACTGGTGGGGACTTCAGACCCTACTGGGTTGTACTGGTGGGGACTTCACACTCAACTGGGTTGTACTGGTGGGGACTTCACACTCAACTGGGTTGTACTGGTGGGGACTTCACACCCTACTGGGTTGTACTGGTGGGGACTTCAGGCCCTACTGGGTTGTACTGGTGGGGAATTCACACTCAACTGGGTTGTACTGGTGGGGAATTCACACCCTACTGGGTTGTACTGGTGGGGAATTCACACCCTACTGGGTTGTACTGGTGGGGACTTCAATAATTGAATCATTGAATCAATTATTAAATCAATCATTAAATCAATAATTAATTCATTAAATCAATCATTTATCATTAAATCAATCACTAAATCATTGAATCAATCATTGAATCGATCACTGAATCATTAAATTAATCATTAATCATTAAATCAATCATTGAATCATTAAATCAATCATTAATTCAATAATTAAATCATTGAATCAATCCCTGAATCACTGAATCATTAAATCAATAATTAAATCATTGAATCAATAATTAAATCATTAAATCAATCACTAATCATTAAATCAATCATTAAATCATTAAATCTCTCATTGAATCAATCACTGAATCACTGAATCATTAAATCATTAAATCAATCATTAAATCATTGAATCATTGAATTGATCATTGAATCACTGAATCATTAAATCAATAATTAAATCATTAAATAAATCATTGAATCAATCAAATAATTGAATCATTGAATCAAACATTGAATAATTAAATCAATAATTAAAACATTAAATCAATCATTAATCATTAAATCAATCACTGAATCATTAATCATTAAATCATTAAATCAATAATTAAATCATTAAATAAATCGTTGAATCAATCACTAAAACAATAATTAAATCATTGAATCAATCACTAAATCACTGAATCAATCAATAATTAACTAATTAAACCAATCATTGAATCAATCACTGAATCACTGAATCATTAAATCATTGAATCAATAATTAAATCATTAAATCAATCATTAATCATTAAATCAATCACTAAACCATTAAATCAATCATTGAATCATTAAATCAATCACTGAATCAATCAAATCATTGAATCAATCACTGAATCACTGAATCATTGAATCATTAAATCAATCATTAAATCATTAAATCAATCACTAATTAATTAAATCAATCACTAAATCATTACATGATTAAATCAATCATTAAATCAATGACTAAATCAAGAATTAACTCATGAAACCAATCAGGAAACCACCAACTCCTTTAATGTCTCCTCAGCTTTGCCACCAAGCAGCCAAACTGGAATCCAAAGTGTTTTGGGGAAAAAAGGGGAAGGAACCCACAAAAAAAAAAAAAAAGGGGGAAAAACCCACAAAAAAAAAAAGGGAAGGAACCCACAGAAAAAAGAAAAGGGGGACAACCCAGAAAAAAAAAAGGGGGGGGAACAAACTCACAAAAAAAAAAAAAGGGGAAGGGAACCCACAAAAAAAAAAGGGGGGACAAACTCACAAAAAAGGGGGAGAAACCCCCCCAAAAAAAAAGGGGGGAACAACCAGAAAAAAAAAAGGGGGGGAACAAACTCACAAAAAAAAAAAAAAGGGGAAGGAACCCACAGAAAAAGAAAAGGGGAGAAACCCACAAAAAAAAAAAAGGGGGGGAACAACCCACAGAAAAAAAACGGGGGGAAGGAACCCACAAAAATAAAGGGGGGGATAAACCCACAGAAAAAAAAGGGGGGAAGGAACCCACAAAAAAAAAAAGGGGAAGGAACCCACAGAAAAAAGAAAAGGGGAGAAACCCACAAAAAAAAAAAGGGGGAACAACCCAGAAAGAAAAAAGGGGGGAAGGAACCCACAAAAAAAAAAAAAGGGGAAGGAACCCACAAAAATAAAAGGGGAAGGAACCCACAGAAAAAAGGGGAGAAACCCACAAAAAAAAAAGGGGGACCAACCCCAGCAGCCCCCGGGCCCCTCTCCCCCCTCTCCCCTAAGCACAGCCCCGCAGCCGGGCGGTGCTGGGGAAGCTCCGGCGCATTCCCAGGCATTTTTCCTGATCCAGGAAAAGGGAGTTGGATTTGACGGCCAAGTCGTGCTCCAGGGTGGCCTTGGAACGGGCCAGGACCTGCAGGGACTCCTCGGCATCCCTCAGCCTCTGCTGCAGGGTCTGGATGGTCCGGTCCAGCTCATAGACCTCGGAGACAAGGCTGGAAAAACAGGATGGAAAGAAATGAAAATAAGGGTCTGTCCCTGAGGAGTTGCTGAGGGGGAGAGGGAGAGGAGAGGGGAAGGGAGAGGGGGAGGGAGAGGGGAAGGGAGAGGGAGAGGGAAATGGAGAGAGAGAGGAGGAGGAGGAGGAGGGAGGAGGAGGAGGAGGAGGAGGAGGAGGGAGAGGGAGAGGGGGAGGGGAAGGGGGAGGGGGAGGGGGAGGGGGAGGGGCAGGGGGAGGGAAATGGAGAGGGAGAGGGGAGAGGGAGAGGGAGAGGGAGAGGGAGAGGGAGAGGAGGAGGAGGAGGAGGGAGAGGGAGAGAGAGAGGAATAGGGAGAGGGAAATGGAGAGGGAAATGGAGAGGAGAGGGAAGGAAGGGAAGGGAAGGGAAAGGGAAGGGAAGGGAAGGGAAGGGAAGGGAAGGGAAGGGAAGGGAAGGAAGGGAAGGGAAGGGGAGGGGAGGGGAGGGGAGGGAAGGGGAGGGGAGGGGGAGGGGAGGGGAGGGGAGGGGAAGAGGAAGAGAAGAGAAGAGAAGAGAAGAGAAGAGAAGAGAAGAGAAGAGAAGAGAAGAGAAGAGAAGAGAAGAGAAGAAGAGAAGAGAAGAGAAGAGAAGAGAAGAAGAAGAGAAGAGAAGAGAAGAGAAAAGAGAAGAGAAAAGAGAAGAGAAGAGAAGAGAAGAGAAGAGAAGAGAAGAGAAGAGAAGAGAAGAGAAGAGAAGAGAGAAGAGAGAAAAAAGAGGAGAAGAGAGAAGAGAAGAGAGAAGAGAGAAGAGAGAAGAGAAGAGAGAAGAGAGAAGAGAAGAGAGGTGGGAGAAGAGCCCGAGCTTCCCCAGCTCCAACTCCTCCAGGGAGTTTTGGGCAGCACCATTTGGGAAAACCCCAACTCCAATATCCTTTTCCTTTTTCCACCCAGTGCTGGTTGCTCAGGGCTCCCCCGTGGTCCCCTCCTCACCGGAGCTGAGCTGAGTCCCTGCACAGCTCCACGTGGGGTCTCCTGGTTCGTTTTTCCAGCCGGGTCTGAGCCACTTTCAGGGCTGGCTCCTTATCCCTGATTCCTTTCCGGATGGCTTCTATCTTCATCTCCAGCTGGAAAATCTCCTGAAGGGTCTGGAATGAAAAAGGAACCAGTGGCCACAAGTTTTTCCTTGTGGCTCTGTCTGTCTGGAAAAAAGGAACAAGTTCAATGTCACTGTGACCCTGCCAGGTGGGAAAGCAGAGGGGGAGAAGGGATTTTTCCTCAGGGAAAAACCTCTCTGTGCTGTGGGAATGAGAGCAGAGGGGGCTTTGGAGCAGAGTTGCCTCACAGGGAATTCCCAGCTTCCCAAAATCCCTGCCTGGAGGAAGTGGAGGAATCAGAGAAGCAGAATGGTAGAGTTAGAGAATCCTAAAAATCAGAGAATCAGAGAATTCCAAAATCCCACAATCCCAAAATCAATCCCAGAACCAGTTGGGTTGGAAACAACCCCGAGCTCCTCAAACCCAACCCTTGATCCCCTCCTAACGTGATTCCCAGACCCCGAGTGCCACATCCAATGCCAACTTCCCAACTTCCAGGGATGGAGAATCCCTGGAGCCCCTTTCCCTGGAAAATCCACCTCATTCCAGGCCTGGACACCTTGGTCAGGTGGCTCAGGATCTTCCTCAACTCCGAGCTCCTCAAACCCAACCCTCAATCCCCTCCCAACCTTCCCAGACCCTGAGTGCCACATCCAATGCCAACTTCCCAACTTCCAGGGATGGAGAATCCCTGGGGCTCATTTTCCTTGGAAAATCCACCTCATTCCAGCCCTGGATTCCTTAGCCAGGTGGCTCTGGATCTTCCTCAACCCCGAGCTCCTCAAACCCAACCCTCAATCCCCTCCCAAATGTGATTCCCAGACCCTGAGTGCCACATCCAAAGCCAACTTCCCAAGTTCCAGGGAAAAAGATTCCCTGGAGCCCCTTTCCCTGGAAAATCCACCTCATTCCAGGCCTGGACACCTTGGCCAGGTGGCTCTGGATCTTCCTCAACCCCGAGCTCCTCAAACCCAACCCTTGATCCCCTCCCAACCTTCCCAGACCCTGAGTGCCACATCCAATGCCAACTTCCAAACCTCCATGGATGGAGAATCCCTGGGGCTCATTTTCCTTGGAAAATCCACCTCATTCCAGCCCTGGATACCTTGGCCAGGTGGCTCTGGATCTTGCTCTTGGCATCAGCAGTCTCGGCGATGCGGTTGGTGAAGGCAACGTTGACTTCGTTGAATTGGCGCCACATTTCCTCAGCTGCCACTTCCAGAAGGTTCTCCATGCTGTCCCTCAGCTTGGCAGAGCTGGCCCTTTCCCCCTGGGATAGGAGGATGTTGGAATCCGTGAATTTAGCCCAGGATTCTGGCACTGAGATCCTGCAGGGGGAGGAAGGAGAAGTTTTCGGTCAGCCCCGCGTCGCTGAGGAGCTTGGATCCTTTTCCCTCACCTGGTAAATCTTGGATCCTTTTTCATCCCTTTTCCCCTCACCAGGTAAATCTTGGATCCTTTTTAATCCCTTTTCCCCTCACCAGGTAAATTTTGGATCCTTTTTCATCCCTTTTCCCCTCACCAGGTAAATCTTGGATCCTTTTTCCCCCTCACCTGGAAAATCTTGGATCCTTTTCCCTCACCAGGTAAATCTTGGATCCTTTTTCATCCTTTTTCCCCTCACCTGATAAATCTTGGACCCTTTTTCCTCTCACCTGGTAAATTTTGGATCCTTTTTCCCCTCACCAGGTAAATCTTGGACCCTTTTTCCCCTCACCAGGTAAATCTTGGATCCTTTTTCATCCTTTTCCCCCTCACCAGGTAAATTTTGGATCCTTTTTCATCCCTTTTCCCTCACCAGGTAAATCTTGGATCCTTTTTCATCCTTTTCCCCCTCACCAGGTAAATTTTGGATCCTTTTTCATCCCTTTTCCCCTCACCAGGTAAATTTTGGATCCTTTTTCATCCCTTTCCCCCTCACCAGGTAAATCTTGGATCCTTTTTCATCCCTTTTCCCCTCACCAGGTAAATCTTGGATCCTTTTCCCCCTCACCAGGTAAATCTTGGATCCTTTTCTCCTCACCAGGTAAATCTTGGATCCTTTTTCATCCCTTTTCCCCTCACCAGGTAAATCTTGGATCCTTTTTCATCCCTTTTCCCCTCACCAGGTAAATCTTGGATCCTTTTTCATCCCTTTTCCCTCACCAGGTAAATCTTGGATCCTTTTCCCTCACCAGGTAAATCTTGGATCCTTTTTCATCCCTTTCCCCCTCACCTGGAAAATCTTGGATCCTTTTTCATCCCTTTTCCCCTCACCAGGTAAATCTTGGATCCTTTTTCATCCCTTTTCCCCTCACCTGGTAAATCTTGGATCCTTTTTCCCCCTCACCTGGAAAATCTTGGATCCTTTTTCCCCTCACCAGGTAAATCTTGGATCCTTTTTAATCCCTTTTCCCCTCACCTGGTAATTCTTGGATCCTTTTTCCCCCTCACCTGGAAAATCTTGGATCCTTTTCCCCTCACCAGGTAAATCTTGGATCCTTTCCCCTCACCTGGTAAATCTTGGATCCTTTTTCCCCCTCACCAGGTAAATCTTGGATCCTTTTTCCCCTCACCAGGTAAATCTTGGATCCTTTTTCATCCTTTTCCCATCACCTGGTAAATCTTGGATCCTTTTTCATCCTTTTTCCCCTCACCAGGTAAATCTTGGATCCTTTTTCATCCCTTTTTCTCTCACCTGGTAAATCTTGTCATCCCTTTTCCCCTTTCATCCCTTTTTCCCCTCAATTTTAATGAGTTGGGGAGCTCCCTGTCACCCCTGGGGGGTCGTGGCTGAAAGCAGAGTGCTAAATAAAAAGATAAAATGCTCATCATGATGATAAAAATGCTAAAAAAAATTGTAAATGACTCAATTCTATACTGAGTGGAGGAAAATGGGGGCTGTCTGCAGGTGCCACGAGTGGCTCTGGAGGGGTTGGGGACAAAGCAGCTCCCTTCCAGGGACTGGAAATCAGGGATCTTGGGGACAACTGGCCCTGGACTCACGTGGCATCGATCTGCTCCACCCCTCTGTAGTAGCTGATGCCATCAGAGGTGTCCCTGAGGTGGTGGCACTTGTCATCAATCTGCTGGGCTGTCTGCTTGTGGGCCAGGTCCCTCTCCAGCTCCTGCTGGGCCCCCCTGTTGGAGCTGGAGCAGGGAAAAAGCACCCAGGATGGGGTTGGGGGGTTGGATTGGCTTCCTCTCCAGCCCCTTCCCATCCCCATCCCATCCCATCCCATCCATCCCCATTCCATCCTCATCCTCATCCCCCTCCCCATCCCCCTCCCCATCCCCCTCCCCATCCCCATCCCCATCCCCTCCCAATCCCCTCCCTATTCCCATCCCATCTTCATCCCCATCCTCATCCCCCTCCCCATTCCCATCTCCATCCCCATTCCCATTCCCCTCCCCTCCCCATCCTCATCCCCATTCCCATCCTCATCCTCATCATCCTCATCCCCCTCCCCATCCCCATCCCCATCCCCATCCCCATTCCCTCTCCATCCCATCCCAATCCCATCTTCATTCCTATTCCCATCCCCATCCCATTCTCATCCCTATCCCCATTCCCATCCTCATCCTCATCATCCTCATCCCCCTCCCCATTCCCATTCCTCATCCCCTCCCTATTCCCATCCTCATCCCCAGTCCCATCCTCATCCTCATCATCCCCCTCCCCATTCCCATTCCATCCCCCTTCCCTCCCCATCCTCATCCCCATCCCCATCCCCTCCCAATCCCCTCCCTATTCCCATCCCATCCCCATTCCCATCCTCATCCCCATCCCCATCTCCATTCCCATTCCCCTCCCCATTCCCATTCCCACTCCCATTCCCACTCCCATCTCCACCCCCTCCCTATTCCCATTCCCTCCCCATCCTCATCCTCATCCCCATCCCCTCCCAATCCCCTCCCTATCCCCATCCCCTCCCTATTCCCATCCCCTCTCCATCCCATCCCCATCCCATCTTCATTCCTATTCCCATCCTCCTCATCCCCTTCCCCATTCCCATCCTCCCCATCCCCTCTCCATCCCCATCCCATTTCATCCCCATTCCCATTCCCATCCTCATCCTCATCCCCCTCCCCATCCCCTCCCTATTCCCATCCCATCTTCATTCCTATTCCCATCCTCATCCCCTTCCCCATCCTCATCCCCACCCCCATTCCCATTTCCATCCCCCTCCCCATCCCCTCTCCATCCTCATCCTCATCCTCATCCTCATCCCACTCCCATCTCCATCCCATTCCCATCCCCATCCCCTCCCCATTCCCATCCCATTTCATCCCCATTCCCATCCTCATCATCCTCATCCTCCTCCCCATTCCCATTCCCTCCCCATCCCCTCCCCATTCCCATCCCCATCCCCATTCCCATCCCCTCCCCATTCCCATCCCATTTCATCCCCATTCCCATCCTCATCCTCATCATCCTCATCCCCCTCCCCATTCCCATCCCCTCCCTATTCCCATCCCCATTCCCATCCTCCTCCCCCTCTCCATCCCCTCCTCATCCCCATTCCTATCCCATCCCTATCCCTTCCCATCCCTTCCCACTTCCCAGGGAGCTGGACTGGACCTTCCCAATCCACCTGCAGATTCCCAACAGCCCTGGGCTCCTCACCTGAGCTGACCCCTGGCCCTCTCCAGGCTCTGCTTCATCCTTTCCTGGCAGGATCTGATGAGATCCACTTCCTGGGAAGAGGGAAAACACCAAACTCCATTTTCCTCCCCATCCTTGGCCCCTCACACCCCTCACACCCTGGGATTTTCCCTGATTTTTCCCAGGAGAGGACAATTATTCCTTCAGCTGGAAGTTGGGATCAAGCACGGGGGACTTGGCTTCCTCCCCATCCCCTCAGGGAACTGGGAAAAAACCAACTTTGAGGGCAAGAAAACTTCAGGGCAGGGGCTGAGCTGCTCAACTCACTGCCAGGAGCTGCTTCTCCACCTCATCATGGACCAGGTCAATTCCCATCCTTTTTTCCCGATGGAGCAAACATTCCTGAGCCACCTGGGGGGGAAAAACCATCACTGCTGCTGCACATCCCATCCCCAGGCAGAGAGAACTGGAATTAGAGGTGGGCAGGGATGGCAGGAGAGAGAAAAAAGTCCCCATCCCCTCCCCATCCCATCTTCATTCCCATTCCCATTCCCATCCCATCCCATCCCATCCCCATCCCATTCCATTCCATTCCATTCCATCCCATCCCATTCCATTCCATCCCATTCCATCCCCATCCCATCCCATTCCATCCCCATCCCATTCCCATCCCCATCCCATTCCATTCCATTCCATCCCATCCCCATCCCATCCCATTCCCATTCCCATCCCCATCCCCATCCCCATCCCATCCCATTCCCATCCCATCCCATTCCCATCCCATCCCCATCCCATCCCATCCCCATCCCATCCCATTCCCATCCCATCCCATCCCATTCCCATCCCATCCCATCCCATCCCATTCCCATCCCATCCCCATTCCCATCCCATTCCCATCCCATCCCCATCCCATCCCCATCCCATTCCATCCCCATCCCATCCCCATCCCCATCCCCATCCCATTCCATTCCATCCCATCCCATCCCATTCCATTCCATCCCATTCCATCCCCATCCCATCCCCATCCCCATCCCCATCCCATCCCATTCCCATCCCCATCCCATTCCATTCCATTCCATCCCATCCCATCCCCATCCCATCCCATCCCCATCCCATCCCATCCCCATCCCATCCCATCCCATCCCATCCCCATCCCATCCCATCCCATCCCATCCCCATTCCCATCCCCATCCCATCCCATTCCATTCCCTATTCAGGGCAGATCCTTAAATCAGGATTTATGGAAGAGGAGGGAGCACCCTCCTGGTGGCACCAGGGGTCACCCCTGATGCTTTTCCTGGGAAACCACAGGATTTGGGGTGAAGTATTTGGTTAAGGAAAGGTTTAGCTTGGATTTCAGGAAGAAATTCCTTCCAGAGGGGGTGATCAGGCACTGGAATGGGTGCCCAGGGATTCTCCATCCCTGGAGGTTTGGAAGGTGACATTGGATGTGGTTGGAATCGAGGAATTCCATTGGATTTTTGAGCTTTCCAACCCTGCTAATTCCATGATTCTCTAATTCCATAATTCTGGGATTCCGAGACAGCTCTGAGAGGGGCCTCAGCAGAGAGCAAAGGGATTTTTTAATTTTTTTTTTAATTCCTAACTTAACAACCCTTCCATACCAACTTCCCAGATGCCAGTGGGAGGACTGGGAATACCTCTGGAATATTTGGCTCACCTGGAGCGGGGCCTCTGTCTCAGCCAGGGCTCTCTCCATCCTCTCCTTCAGCTCTGTCAGGGCGTTGGTTTCCCCAATCATGGCCTCCAGCTCCCTGGAGAGCTCCGACTTCCAGAATCCGATGTCGTTGACCCTGCTTCCCAAACTTTTGGTGCTTTCCTCCTGGGTTTTCTTGGTCTGCTGGTGTTTATCTTGGAGCATCCGGGAGGTGTCGGCCCTCAGGCCTTCGGCGGCGCGGCGCGAGGCCTCCGACCCTCTGAAGTTGGTGAGGTTGGAAAGGTTCCAATCCTCGGGGGTGTAACGGGTGCAGAGAGAGGTCCTGTTGGACACAAACGGGAGCTTCTTGCCGGGAGGGAGCTCGGGGAATTTGGGGGAAAAAGGAGCCAAAGTGGGGAAGGAGGCGGCCGTTTTGTAGTAGGCCTCGGGCAGCCAGGGGAGGCCGAAAGTCTGAGGCAGCGGGTAGTGAGGGACCCGGTTCTGGTAGCTGGAAGCCAAGGTGCTGATGGCAGGCAGGAATTTGGTTGGGATTGATCTTGGGTGGGCGAAGGTTGATGTTAAGGGAGAGCCAACCAGCCCCATCTCTAAGGTTGGTGGTGAAGGAAGTGGCCTGCAGGAAGGAAAATCCCAAAAAAAGGGTCGGGTTGGATGGGCCCGTCCAGCTCATCCAGCTCAACCTTGGGTCAAGTTGCTAAAAACAGGGATTTCAGGGAAAAATTCCTTCTAAATGGAGCCCTCATCCCTCTCCTGGGATATTCCAGCTCATCCAGCTCAACCTTGGGTCAAAATATCCATCCAGCTGCTAAAAACTGGGAATTCAGGGATAAATTCCCAATAAATGGAGTCCCCATCCCTTTCCTGGGATACTGCAGCTCATCCAGCTCAACCTTGGGTCAAGCTGCTAAAAACTGGGATTTCAGGGATAAATCCCTAATAAATGGAGCCCTCATCCCTCTCCTGTGATATTCCAGTGTCTCCAGCTCAACCTTGGGTCAAAATATCCATCCAGTTGCTAAAAACAGGGATTTCAGGGATAAATTCCTTCTAAATGGAGCCCCCATCCCTCTCCTGGGATATTCCAGCTCATCCAGCTCAACCCTGGGTCAAAATATCCATCCAGCTGCTAAAAACTGGGAATTCAGGGATAAATCCCCAATAAATGGAGTCCCCATCCCTTTCCTGGGATATTGCAGCTCATCCAGCTCAACCCTGGGTCAAGTTGCTAAAAACTGGGATTTCAGGGATAAATTCCTTCTAAATGGAGCCCCCATCCCTCTCCTGGGATATTCCAGCTCATCCAGCTCAACCTTGGGTCAAGACCATGATCCAGCTGCTAAAAACAGGGAATTCAGGGATAAATCCCCAATAAATGGAGCCCTCATCCCTCTCCTGGGATATTCCAGTGTCTCCAGCTCAACCTTGGGTCAAGCTGCTAAAAAACAGGGATTTCAGGGAAAAATTCCTTCTAAATGGAGCCCCCATCCCTCTCCTGGGATATTCCAGCTCATCCAGCTCAGCCTTGGGTCAAAATATCCATCCAGCTGCTAAAAACTGGGAATTCAGGGATAAATTCCTTCTAAATGGAGCCCCCATCCCTCTCCTGGGATATTCCAGCTCATCCAGCTCAACCTTGGGTCAAGACCATGATCCAGCTGCTAAAAACTGGGAATTCAGGGATAAATCCCTAATAAATGGAGCCCTCATCCCTCTCCTGGGATGTTCCAGCTCAACCTTGGGTCAAGCTGCTAAAAACAGGGATTTCAGGGAAAAATTCCTTCTAAATGGAGCCCCCATCCCTCTCCTGGGATATTGCAGCTCATCCAGCTCAACCCTGGGTCAAGTTGCTAAAAACAGGGATTTCAGGGAAAAATTCCTTCTAACTGGAGCCCCCATCCCTCTCCTGGGATATTCCAGAGCCTGACAACCCTCTCAGGGAAAAAAATGTTTCCTAAGGAGAAGAGGAGAAGAGAAGTCACCCAGGATCATGCTCCCTGATGAGGAAAATTTTATGTTTTTTTGGGGAGGAAATATTCCCCACTGCCCCTTCTTGTCCTATAAACTGGAAAAAGTCACCAGGCTGAGGGTTTGGAGAAATTCCAAGGGTCTGTTTTAGGGGAAAAAAATGAAAGGAGTCATAGGAAGGGGTTAATAGTGGGAGAGAAACACAGGGAGGTGTTTTCAACAAATTAATCACCCCCGGGGCAAAGGGTTATTAAGGTAAAAAAGCAAAAAAAACCACCAGAAAATGTCCAGGACTCACCTGCTCCTCAATCAGGTGCTTGGCAAGATGTCCCAGAGGGGTTTTGAGCTGGCTGTGAAGTTCCTGCAGGGTTCCAAGTGTCACCCACTGGCAGGAAAATTCCCTGTGGTGGCTCAGAGACAGAGGTTTCACTGCTCCTCCTGGGATGAGGAAGAGGGAAAAAGGGAAATCAGGGAATTTGGAGGATTCCTGGTTGGAGAGGGGTGACCCCAGGAGCCCCTCTGCCCCAAGGAGCTGTGGGGATCAGCAGCAGGAAGAGTTAGAACCTTTATTTATTAAAAAAGAAAGAAAAAAATAACACCCAAACCAAACTTGCTGCAAAAAAAGATTCCTTGGAGGGACTGAGAGGCACAAGGTTAGAAAAGGAGGGGAAAAAAAAAATGAGGAGTGGATCCTGGGTCCATTTCCCTGCTGAAATAATTCCCCCTGGAAATAAAAAATCCCAGGAGACATTTGGGGGATTCAAGGGGTCTTTGGGGGGGTCTGGAAGAAGAACCCCTGGAAAAAATGATTCCTTGGAGGGACTGAGAGGCACAAGGTTAAAAAAGGGAGGAAAAAAAAAAATGAGGAGTGGATCCTGGGTCCATTTCCCTGCTGAAATAATTCCCCCTGGAGATAAAAAATCCCAGGAGACAGGGCAGGAATTTTGGGGACATTTGGGGGATCCAAGAGGTGTTTGGGGGGGTCTGGATATAAAAAAATATTCCTTGGAGGGACTGAGAGGCACAAGGTTAAAAAAGGAGGGAAAAAACCAAATTTAGGAGTGGATCCTGGGTCCATTTCCCAGCTGAAATAATTCCCCCTGGAAATAAAAAATCCCAGGACACAGGGCAGGAATTTTGGGGACATCTGGGGGGGGTCTGGAAGAACCCCCTGGAAAAAATTATTCTTTGGAGGGACTGAGAGGCACAAGGTTAAAAAAGGAGGGGAAAAAACAAATTTAGGAGTGGATCCTGGGTCCATTTCCCTGCTGAAATAATTCCCCCTGGAGATAAAAAATCCCAGGAGACATTTGGGGATATTTGGGGGGATCCAAGAGGAGTTTGGGGGGGTCTGGATATAAAAAAATATTCCTTGGAGGGACTGAGAGGCACAAGGTTAGAAAAGGAGGGAAAAAAAAAAATTAGGAGTGGATCGTGGGTCCATTTCCCTGCTGAAATAATTCCCCCTGGAGATAAAAAATCCCAGGAAACATTTGGGGGATTCAAGGGGTGTTTGGGGGGGTCTGGAAGAAGAACCCCTGGAAAAAATGATTCCTTGGAGGGACTGAGAGGCACAAGGTTAAAAAAGGGAGGAAAAAAACAAATTTAGGAGTGGATCCTGGCTCCATTTCCCAGCTGAAATAATTCCCCCTGGAAATAAAAAATCCCAGGACACAGGGCAGGAATTTTGGGGATATTTGGGGGGGTCTGGAAGAACCCCCTGGAAAAAATTATTCCTTGGAGGGACTGAGAAGCACAAGGTTAAAAAAGGGAGGAAAAAAAAAAAATGAGGAGTGGATCCTGGGCCCATTTCCCTGCTGAAATAATTCCCCCTGGAGATAAAAAATCCCAGGACACAGGGCAGGAATTTTGGGGATATTTGGGGGGTCTGGAAGAACCCCCTGGAAAAAATTATTCCTTGGAGGGACTGAGAGGCACAAGGTTAGAAAAGGAGGGAAAAAAACAAATTTAGGAGTGGATCCTGGGTCCATTTCCCTGCTGAAATAATTCCCCCTGGAAATAAAAAATCCCAGGAGACAGGGCAGGAATTTTGGGGATATTTGGGGGATCCAAGAGGAGTTTGGGGGGGTCTGGATATAAAAAAATATTCCTTGGAGGGACTGAGAGGCACAAGGTTAAAAAAGGAGGAAAAAACCAAATTTAGGAGTGGATCCTGGGTCCATTTCCCTGCTGAAATAATTCCCCCTGGACATAAAAAATCCCAGGAAACATTTGGGGGACTCAAGGGGTCTTTGGGGGGGTCTGGAAGAAGAACCCCTGGAAAAAATGATTCCTTGGAGGGACTGAGAGGCACAAGGTTAAAAAAGGGAGGAAAAAACCAAATTTAGGAGTGGATCCTGGCTCCATTTCCCAGCTGAAATAATTCCCCCTGGAAATAAAAAATCCCAGGACACAGGGCAGGAATTTTGGGGACATTTGGGGTGTTTGGGGGGGTCTGGAAGAAGAAGCCCTGCAGTTCAGTCCCCCCACCCCCTCCCAGCTGCTACTCACCCCCAGTTTTGGGGTGCAGTCTGTGGAGTTTGGGGCTGCAGTCCCTGCTGTGGTGTCACCACGGAGCGTTGCCAGGGACAGGGGGTTCTGAGGGTTCTGAAGGTTCTGAGGGTTCTGAAGGTTCTGAAGGTTCTGAGGGGCCTCTCTGAGGGTTCTGAGGGTTCTGGGGGTCCTCAGGGAACTGAGGTCTCCCCTGAGCCTCCCTTTCTCCAGAGGCAGTGTGGATAAATGTGGATTTTTTGGGGTTGGGAAGCCAACTCCCCAGCTTGGAAGGAATTAATAAAAAGGAAAAAAAGGTTAAATATAGAGAAATAGAGAAAAAATGGTAGCATGTTCCTCCCCCCTTCCCCTCAGTGGTGTTCATGACACCCCCAGGGGGCCAAAAAAGGGAGAGGAAAAGGTGGAAGGAGGAGGGTTTGAGCCTCAATATCCCCCCAGTTTATCCTGAGGATAAATCTCTCTCAGGTGGGGTGGAATTTGGCCAATTTGGGGTCATTTTTCTTGCCTTTAGGAAAGGAGGGTTCTGGTGTGACCTCTTTAGTCCTTTTTCTCTTTTTTTGGAGCATCTCAGAACCAAGCAGAACATTCTCCAGCAGGATGATGACTCCTGGAAGCAGAGACTGCCTGAGAAATTTGGGTTTCATCCCAAAAAAAGCAGAGAAAATTAATTTTATCCTTTAATTTTATCAGCTGGAGCAGAAAGAAGAGGGAAAAATCTTAACAAACTGCTCGAAAACCACAAAAGTGACAAACTACCTTTTCCTCAGCTACTTTGGGAGTCCAGGAGGGGAAAAAAAATCCACGGATAATGAGTAAATGCCCCGGGTCACATCAGCTCGGTGCCTCTGCAACCAGAATCTTTTTAATCTGCTGATACCTCTGCCAAAAAAAATATCAGAAAATCAGAGTTGGGACAGCGGGGGAAAAACAGGTCGGGACAGGAGCAGAGCTAAAAATATTTGACACACCTCTGGAATCCAAACAAAACGCCCTCCAAAATTCCACCTTTCAGCCCAGGGCTGTGGTTATTTCGGGCACTTCTTTCCCGGGGACCAAACCCCAAGAGAACGGCTCCAGGGAAAGGAAAATTTCCAGCGGAAAAAAGGGGGAAAAAAATAAATAAAAAAAAAAAAATCAACAAAATTTTGAAGAGCCAAAACCCGGGGGCTCCTCATGACCCCCCCGGGGGGACGCGGAATGTCGAGGAAAAAAGGGGAAAAAAAAAAACGGGATCCAAATCGCTGCCGCCGAACCGGACCCGCCCCTCGCTGGGGCAGCCCCCGGACCG
Source organism: Heliangelus exortis (assembly GCF_036169615.1). Lineage (NCBI taxonomy): Eukaryota > Metazoa > Chordata > Aves > Apodiformes > Trochilidae > Heliangelus > Heliangelus exortis. The sequence continues at coordinate 29,481 of NW_027285993.1, read as the reverse complement.
GACCGAACCCCTCGGACCGCCCCCGGTACCGCCCCCGGTTCCGCCGTTTCCCTGAAGATGTCGGCGTTGGGGGCAGCGCGGGTGAGTGGTTCCGAGGGTTCGGGGGAGAGGGGTTCGGGGAGCCCGGGCTGGGGGGGCTGCGGCCCCCGGGGCCTCCTCAGGGGACCCTCCCGGCACCTCCCCAAGGGCACCGCGGCCTCCCCGGGGCCCAACCGGGACAAACCGGGCCCAACCGGGGCCCAACCGGGGCCCAACCGGAGCCTGCCCGGGGCCCAACCGGGACAAACCGGGTCAAACCGGAGCCTGCCCGGGGCCCAACCGGGTCCTCCCCGGGACAAACCGGGGTCCACCCGGGGCCTCTCCGCACCCACCCCGGGGGCCCTTTCCGCGCCCACCCGGGGCCTCTCCGGGGGCTCTCGGGGCCCTCTCGGTGCCCACCCCAGGACCACCCGGGGCCCCTCTGCACCCACCCGGGGCCACCCAGGGTCTCTCCGGGACCACCCCACACCCACTCGGGACCACCCCAAACCCACCCAGGGCCCTCTCGGTGCCCACCCGGGACCCCTTCGTACCCACCCCAGGACCACCCGGGACCCCCCCTCACCCACCCAGGGCCCTCTCGGTGCCCACCCGGGACCACCCCACATCCACCCGGGACCACCCAGGGCCTCTCCGGGACCACCCCGCACCCACCCGGGGCCTTTCCACACCCACCCGGGACCATCCCGCACCCACCCGGGACCCCCCCTCACCCACCCAGGGCCCTCTCGGTGCCCACCCGGGACCACCCCACATCCACCCGGGACCACCCCGCACCCACCCAGGGCCTCTCCGGGACCACCCACACCCACCCGGGACCATCCCGCACCCACCCGGGGCCTCTCTGGGCCCCTCCCGCTCGGAGGTTCCCGAAGGAGGGGAAAGGTGAAGGGCGCTGAGGAGGCCTCGGCCCTCCCAGGGGTCCCAAATTCCCCGTTTTTTCCTCAAAATTTGTTTTTTTTTTTTTTTTTGCCTGATAAAATACATAAAATCTTTAGGAAAAAATCCGGGGTTCTCTTAATGTTCGTGGGGGTTTTTTTTATCCCTGAGAGAGCAGTGGGAAAGCTGAGGGAAGGAGGTGAGAGTTTGGTGCAGGGATCTTCTCCACCTCATCTTTATTTATTTATTTTTTAATTATTATTAATTTTTTTTTAATTATTAATTATTTCAGAAGCTCCGGAGCATTGCAGGGCAGGGCTGGAGATCTTTGGCCAGCAAACCTGCACAAAATGTACAAATCAACAAACCTGGGGCTGGCTTTAGTTTTGGTAAGTTTGGGCAAATAATTCTGAAATAATAATTGAAGTAATTCTGAGGACAAATTTCAGAATTAGGGGGAAAAAAAACCCCAAAATACCTCTTGGAGTTCAGTGGGAATTGCCAAAAAAGGTGTTTATTCTGAGTAGATTGCTGATTTTTGTTTAAAAAGCAGCTGGAAACCAAAATTATTTTCTTCCCTGTTCAAATAATTTATTTATTTAGATAAATAATCTTTTAGATAGAATTATTATCTAGAGAAATTATTATTATTTAGATAAATAATCTGAGCTGAAGATTATTTCTGTCACAAATGTGTTATATTTGTGTAATATTGTTATATATTATACAATATACAATATGTAATATATAATATATAGCACACAATATACAATATTAATATGTATAATATATATAATGTATAATATATAATATATAATATATAATATAGAATACATAATATATAATATATAATATACAATATATAATATATATAATATATAAAGTATAAAATATAAAATATAATATATAAATTTTTTCTCCACTTGAGCAAAGTCTGTGTGATATTTGGGAGCTTTTATTTGGGTGTGAGATTTAGGAGGTTTCATTATTTTTTTAATTAATGTTTTTCTTGAGCTTTTTGGGGTTTTTTTAGGGTTTTTTTTGTTTGTTTTGTTTTTTTTTTTTTGGCAAAGTTGCCTTGGCTTTGAATAATTCCCATCTTTTAAAATGTAAAAATAACTGTATTTTTATTTAGATAAATAATCTGATCTGAAGATTATTTCTGTCAGTAATAAATGTGTTATATTTGTATAATATTTTTATATGTAATATATATGTATAATACATATTTTTATATATATATTATATATTATATATTATTGTATGTAATATTTATAATATATAATAATATAATATAAATATAATAACATAATGTGAATATAATAATATAATATAATATGAAATAATATAAAGATATAATAATATAATAATATGATATTATTATAATACATATATTATAATAATGTTATATTTGTATAATATAACACCATAAAAAAAGAAATTAATCTTTATCTTATTTATGTCCAACCAAATTCAGTGGTTCTGGGAGATTTTTCAGCCCAGAATTGCCAAATAAAAGGCATTTTTCTGCCTTCCCCTGATAATTCTGGTTTTAAACTTTATTTTTATTTTTTTTTTTCTTTTTCAACAGAACTCACAGATGAGCAGAAGGAGTTCCAAGCTACTGCTCGAAAATTTGCTGTGGAGGAAATTATTCCAGTTGCTGCAGAATATGACAGGACTGGAGAGGTAAATCTGGGGGGAGAAAAATTAAAATTATTTTTTTTTTTTTTTTTAATCTGTGCAGAATTCAAAATGTCAATTTTTTTTTTCCCCCCCCTGTGTTTCAGTATCCTTTTCCTCTCATAAAACGGGCCTGGGAACTTGGTCTGATCAATTCCCACATCCCAGAAAGCTGTGGTAAGGAAATTTGCTTTTGGATTTGTTAAATAAAATTTAAAAAAAAAATAAAATAGCCCTGGAGGAGGTTTTTCTGGGTAAGGGGGTGTAAAATGTAAAATTTCCTCCATGTGCTCAGGAGGCTTCCTGGGGATGGAATCAGGAAACATTTAATAATAATTTTAAATATAAAAATATTTGATATTTTTAATTTAATTTAATAGATTTTAAATATTAATTAATATTAATTAAATATTAATTTAATAATTTAATATTTTATTTAATATAAAAAAGTTTTTTCCACTGCAGCTGAGGTGCAGGAAAGCAAAGCTTTGACCAAAAAATGTTAAAATGTTAAATTCTAGATTATTTTTTTTAAGATGTTTGCATTACCTGAAATTACCAAGCACAGTCAAATGTACACGGGGGGGGGAGATATGATTTTGGTAATTAATTGTTGTAAATAAACAACTTATTTATTATTTATTAATTATTTATTTTTATTTATTCATTATTTATTATTAACTTATTATTTTTATTCATTACTTATTTATTATTTATTATTCGTTATTTATTTTTATTTATAATTTATTACTCAATGTTTATTATTTATTAGTATAGTTTATAATTCATTATTTATAATTTATTATTTATTATTTTTATTATTTATTGTCATTTAGATATCATTTATTTATTATTTATTATTATTTATTATTTATTATTATTTACTACTTATTGTTTATTTGTTATTATCTATTATTGATTATTGGTTATTTATTGATTTATTGATTGTTATTTATTATTTACTGTTTGTTATTTTTGTTCATATATTACTATTTATTACTTGTTATATATTGTTTATTATATATTTACTATTTATTATTTGTTATTTATTATTTATTATTTGTTTCTTATTATTTATTTACTATTTGTTATTTATTATTTATTATTTATTATTTATTTCTTATTTATTTACTATTTTATTTATTATGTATTATTATTATTTATTATGTATTATTATTATTTATTATTATTCATTTATTATTATTTATTATTTATTTATTTACTATTTATTTGTTATTTATTATTTGTTATTTATTATTATTTATTTATTATTTGTTATTTATTATTATTTATTTGTTATTTATTTATGACTATTTGTTATTTATTACTATTTCTTTATTACTATTTCTTTATTACTATTTCTTTATTACTATTTCTCTATCACCCCCATCAAATCAAACTCTTTAACCTCCCCTACTCCCCCTGCCATTTGACTTTTAACCTTTTATTTTTATTTTATATTTTTTTTCTGTGAGGTGGCCTTGGCCTTGGCACCTTCGAGGCGTGTCTGATCACTGAGGAGTTGGCCTACGGGTGCACGGGGGTGCAGACTGCCATCGAGGCCAACTCCCTGGGGGTGAGTTCTGCTCCCCCTCCTCTTTATTGACTATTTAATACCTTTATTAACTATTTAATAACTTTATTAGCTATTTAATACCTTTATTGATGATTTAGATGAGGGGATTAAGTCCACAATTAGCAGATTCCCAGATGACCCCAAGATGGCGGGGGGGGAGCTGGAAGGCAGGAGGGCTCTGCAGAGGGACCTGGACAGACTGGAGAGTTGGGCTGATCCCAAGGGGATGAGGTTCAACATTCCAAGTGCCGGGTCCTGCACTTTTGGTGAGAACAACCCCAAAAACTGCCCAGCAGGAAAGGCAAGGCCTTTGACACCGTCTCCCACAGGATTCTCCTCAAAAAGCTGTCAGCCAGGAGCTCTCTGTGCTGGGTTAGGAACTGCTGGAGGGCCCAGAGAGTGGAGCTGAACGGGGCTGCCTCAAAATGGTGGCCGTGGTGTCCAAAATGGCGGCCGTGGTGTCCCCCAGGGATCAGTGTTGGGCCCGGTGCTGTTTAATATCTGTATTGATGATTTAGATGAGGGGATTGAGTCCATCATCAGCAAATCTGCAGAGGACACCAAGCTGGGGGGGAGTGTGGATCAGCTGGAAGGCAGGAGGGCTCTGCAGAGGGACCTGGACAGACTGGAGAGTTGGGCTGATCCCAAGGGGATGAGGTTCAACATTCCAAGTGCCGGGTCCTGCACTTTGGCCACAAGAACCCCCTGGGGAGCTCCAGGCTGGGCACAGAGTGGCAGGAAGGGAGCTGGGAGTCTGGATTGCCAGGAAGGTGCCCAGGAGCCAGCAGTGTGCCCAGGTGGCCAAGAAGGCCAAGGGCATCCTGGGCTGGCTCAGGAACAGCGTGGCCAGCAGGTCCAGGGAAGGGATTCTGCCCCTGTGCTCAGCCCTGGGGAGGCCACAGCTTGAGTCCTGTGTCCAGTTCTGGGCCCCAAAATTCAGGAATTGAGGTGCTGGAGCAGGTCCAGAGAAGAGCAAGGAGGCTGTGAGGGGATTCCAGCAGAAATCCTGGAGCTGGGGGTGTTGAGGCTGGAGAGGAGGAGGCTCAGGGGAGACCTCATCGCTCTCTCCAACTCCCTGAAAGGAGGTTGGAGAGTTGGGCTGATCCCAAGGGGATGAGGTTCAACATTCCAAGTGCCAGGGCCTGAACTTTTCCACAAGAACCCCATGGGGAGCTCCAGGCTGGGCACAGAGTGGCAGAAAGGGAGCTGGAAGGTGCCCAGGAGCCAGCAGTGTGCCCAGGTGGCCAAGAATCCCAATGGAATCCTGGGCTGGTGGCCAAGAAGGCCAGGGAAGGGATTCTGCCCCTGGGGAGGCCACAGCTTGAGTCCTGGGTCCAGTTCTGGGCCCCAGAATTCAGGAATTGAGGTGCTGGAGCAGGTCCAGAGAAGAGCAAGGAGGCTGGGAAGGGATCCAGCACAAGTCCCGCCATTTTGAGGCAGCCCCGTTCAGCTCCACTCTCTGGGCCCTCCAGCAGTTCCTAACCCAGCACAGAGAGCTCCTGGCTGACAGCTTTTTGAGGAGAATCCTGTGGGAGACGGTGTCAAAGGCCTTGCCTTTCCTGCTGGGCAGTTTTTGGGGTTGTTGTCACCAAAAGTTCAGGCCCTGGCACTTGGCCGCCATTTTGGACACCACGGCCGCCATTTTGGACACCACGGCCGCCATTTTGAGGCAGCCCCGTTCAGCTCCACTCTCTGGGCCCTCCAGCAGTTCCTAACCCAGTGTAAAGTGCCTAAATCTAAATTATCTATAAAGATATTAAACAGAACCAGCCCCTTCCTGTGAGGAAGGGCTGAGGGAGCTGGGGGTGTTGAGGCTGGAGAAGAGGAGGCTCAGGGGAGACCTCATCACTCTCTGCAACTCCCTGAAAGGAGGTTGGAGCCAGGGGGGGGTTGGGCTCTTTTTCCAGGCACGGTCTCAAGTTGAATATTAGGAAAAAAGTTGGATATTAGGAAAAAATTCCTTAGAGGGAGGGTGATGAGACCTTGGGATGGGCTGCCCAGGGAAGAGGTGAATTCTCCATCCCTGGAAATATTTCAAAAGAGCCTGGATGTGGCACTGAGGGGGTTGGGAAGCACGGGGGGAGTTGGAGTTGATGAGCTCTGAGGTCCCTTCCAACCCAGCCAATTCTGTGATGTTATGAAACCTGAGGCCTTAAAAATATCTTAATCAGGCTTAAAAAATAAAAATAAAATTAAAAAAAGAAATTAAAATTAAATTTTATGTTATTTTGAAATGTTTGTTATTTTGAAATTTTAATTTAAATTTTAAAAAATTTAATTAAAAATGTTAAATTTTAAGAATAAATTTAAATTAAAAAAAATTTAAAAAGAAATTCAAATTAAATGTTTTATTTTATTTTTAAATTTTAATTTAAATTTTATTTATTTTTAAATTTTAATTTAAGAATAAATTTTAAGAATAAATTTAAAAAACAAAATTTTAAAAAGAAATGGAAATTAATTTTTTATTTTATTTTTAATTTTTAATTTAAATTTTATAAAATAGTTAAGAAATAAAAAAATCTAAAATATTGAAATTAAATTTTATTTTATTTTTAAATTTTAATTTAAGAATAAATTTAAATTAGAATACAAAATTTTAAAAAGAAATTGAAATTAAATTTAATTTAATTTTATTTTTCATTTTTAATTTAAATTTTAAAAAGTTGAATTAAAAGAATAAAAATAATTAAAAAAAATTTTTAAAATAATTTAAATTATATTTTTAAATTCTACTTTTAAGAATAAATTAAAAAATAAAAATAAAATTTTAAAGAAATTTAAATTTTTTTAGTTTTACATTTTAATTTAAATTTTAAGAAATTTAAAAGAAGTTTAAAATATTTAAATTAAGTTTTGTTTTTAAAATTTTAATTTAAATTGAAGGGTAAATTTAAATTAAAAAATAAAAAAAAAATTAAAAATATTTAATTTTTTTTACATTTTAATTTAAATTTTAAAAATTTAATTAAAATAAAATTTAAAATATTTAAATTAAATTTTGTGTTTTAAAATTTTATTTTAAATTGAAGGGTAAATTTAAATTAAAAAATAAAAATAAAATTTTAAAAAGAAATTTAAATTTTAATGAAAATTTAAAAAGAAATTTAAATGAAAAAAATAAAATAAAATTAAAAAAATTAAAATTAAATTGATTCTAGTATGAAGTGAATTAATTCCCTGTCCATAATTCCTTTGCAGCAAATGCCAGTGATCATTGCAGGGAACGAGCAGCAAAAAAAGAAATATTTGGGCAGAATGACAGAGGAGCCCCTGATGTGTGTGAGTGCTCAGGAAGGCTGCAAAAGGCTGAAAAAAGTGGAAAAAATCAGGAATTTGAGGGGTGGGAAATCTGGGAAATTTCTCCTGGAAACCTCTTGAGGCCCTGGAGGTGAAACCTTCCTTTTTTTTTTTTTCCTTTTTTTGCTTTTCTTGGTTTTTGGTGATTTTTGCTTTTGTTGTTTTTTGGTTTGTGGGTTTTGGTTTTTGTTTGGTTTTGGGTTTTTTTCGCTTTTTTGGTTTCTCTTGGTTTGGTTTTTGTTTTTCCGGTTGCTTTTTAGTTTTTTGGTTTTTGTTGCTTTGGTTTTGGGTTTTGTAAATTTTTTTGGGGTTTTTTTTGTTGTTTTTTGCTTTTTGTTTTTTTGTTTTTTGGGTTTTTTTCTCTTGTTTTCTGTTTTTGGTTTTTTTCTTTTGGTTTTCTTGTTTTTTGTTTTCTGTTGCTTTTTGATTTTTTGGTTTTTGTTTTGCCTTTATTTTTGTAATTTTTTTTTTGGTTTTTTTACTTTGTTTTTGTTTTTTGTTTCTTTTTTTCTGTTTGTTTTTTTGGTTTTTGTTTTTCTTTGGTTTTGTTTTTGGTTTTTTTTGTCTTTGTTTTTGTGTGGTTTTGGTTTTGTTTGTTTTTGTTTTGTTTTTTGTTTTTCTTTGGTTTTGGCTGTTTTTGTTTTGTTTGTTTTGGTTTTGTTTTTTGTTTTTTGTTTGTGTTTGATTTTTTGGTTTTTTTTCTGGGTTTTTTTTTTTTTCCTTTTTTCCTTTTTTGTTTTGTTTTTGCTTTTTTGGTTTTTTGCTTTTTTCGGTTTTTGTTGCTTTTTTCTATTTTATTTTTTGCTTTTTTTCGTTTTTGTTTTTTTGTTTTTTGGGCTTTTTTCCATTTTCTGCTTTTTGGTTTTCGTTCCTTTGATTTTTTTGTTTTTTGCTTTGTTGTCTTCTGTTGCTTTTTGGTTTTTTGGGTTTTGTTTTTGCATTTTTGGGGTTTTTTTGGTTTTGTTGGTTTTTGTTTTTTGTTTGTATTTTTTGTTTGGTTTTGTTTTGGGTTTGTTTGGCTTTGTTTGGTTTTGGTTTGGTTTTTGTTTGGTTTTGCTTATTTTTTTGTCTGCTTTTGTTTGGGTTTTTTTTGTTTTGCTTTTGTGTTTGGTTTTTTTCATTTTGTCTTTGTTTTTGTTTGATTTTTGCTTTTTTTGCTTTTTTTGTTTTTGGGTTTTTGTTTGGTTTTGTTTATTTTTGTCTGGTTTTGTTTTTGTTAGGTTTTTTTTCTTTGGTTTTTTTTTCTTTGGTTTTGTTTTTGGTTTTGGTTGGCTTTGTTTTTGTTTGGTTTTGGGTTTTTTTTTGTTTTGTTATTGGTTTTTGGTTTTGTTTTTTGTTTTGTTTGGTTTTGTTTTTTGGGTTTTTTTGTTTTTTGTTTGTGTTTTGTTTGTGTTTTGTTTGTGTTTTGTTTGTGTTTTGTTTGTGTTTTGTTTGTGTTTTGTTTGTGTTTTGTTTGTGTTTTGTTTGTGTTTTGTTTGTGTTTTGTTTGTGTTTGTGTTTTGTTTGTGTTTTGTTTGTGTTTTGTTTGTGTTTTGTTTGTTTTTTGGTTTTTGGTTTTTGGTTTTTGGTTTTGTTTGGTTTTTGTGTTTTTTGCTTTTTGTTTTCTGTTTTCTTCTTTGGTTTTTTTTATGTGTTTGATTTTGTTTGGGTTTTGTCTTTATTTTTGTCCATTTTTTTGCTTTTTTTACTTTTTTGGTCCTGGTTTTGTGTTTGTTTTTGGTTTTCTGCTTTTATTTTTTAATTGTCCACTTTTTATTTTTGGTTTTGTTGCTTTTGCTTTTCTTGATTTTTTTTTCTTTTTGTTCCTCCATTTCCATCCGTTTATTCCTCCTTTTTTTCCCTTTTTTCGTTGCTTTTTTCCTTTTTTTTTATTTTTTCCTTTTTTTTTTTTTCCCTATTTTTTTTTCCCCATTTCCCCCACCCCCTCCCCTCACTCCTTGTTTCCTCCCCTCTCCCACCCCCTTCCCTAAGGAATTTTTTCCCTTTTTTCCAGGCTTACTGCGTGACCGAGCCCGGCGCCGGCTCCGACGTTGCCGGGATCCAAACCAGAGCTGAGAAGAAAGGAGATGAATATTTAATTAATGGCCAAAAAATGTGGATCACCAACGGGGGGAAGGCAAATTGGTCTCTGCTTTTCCTTGGAATTTTCCCTAAAAATCCCTTAAAATTCAAATTTAGAAGGAAAAAAAATTTTTTTAGGCGAAAAAATGGAATTTTCGAGGAATTTTTGCCACCTCGAAGGCAAAAAACCCCCAAACAGAGGCCCCCTCCTCCCTTCCTGCCTCACCCCACACCTTAAATGAGCTGTGAATAATTAATTAATAATTAATTAGTGGGATATAGTAATTGAATAATTAATATAATAAAAAATAATAAAAATAAAAAATAATAATATATAACAAAATAAAAAATATAGATTATATACAATAAAATAAAAAAAATAAAATAAAAATATAATTAAAATTAATAATTAGGACTATTAATAAAATAATTAGGACTATTAATAAAACTTTAAGTATTAATTAAATAACGTATTAATTATTAATTAAATTGTTAATTATTAATTAATATTTGTAAATATATATTTATTAACATTAATATATTAATACACACTAATAATACACACAATAATAATAAACATTAATATATTATTAGTATATATTAATATATAAAATATTTATTGTTAATTAATATTTATTTATTAATTAATTTATTAATTATTAATTAATTAAGAGTAAGCTTAAATAAAATCTAAATTTATTCTAAAATTTCGAATTTAATTTTCAGTTTAATTTTCAATTTTTCTTCCCAAAAACTTAAATTTTGACCCAATTTAATTTCAAAATCCAATTTTCAATTTAAATTACTTAAAATTTAGTTTTCAATTTTCCTTCCCAAAAATTTAAATCTTTAACTGATTTAATTTTAAATTTCGAATTTAATTTTCAGTTTAATTTTCAATTTTCCTTCCCAAAACCCTAAATTTTGACCTGATTTAATTTCAATTAAATACAATTTTCAATTTAAATTACTTAAAATTTAATTTATAATTTTCCTTCCCAAAAATTCAAATCTTACCGATTTAATTTTAAATTAATTTCAAATTTAATTTTCAATTTAATTTTCTATTTTCCTTCCTAAAAACTTAAATCTTAACCTGATTTAATTTTAATTTCAAATTGAATTTTCAATTTAAATTTTCAATTTTCCTTCCTAAAAATTGAAATTTTACCTGATTTAATTTTAAATAAATTTCAAATTTATTTTTCAATTTAATTTTCAATTTTCCTTCCCAAAAGTTTGAAATCTTAACCTGATTTAATTTTAATTTTTAATTTAATTTTCAAATTAATTTTCAATTTTCCTTCCCAAAAATTTAAATCTTAACCTGATTTAATTTTCAATAAATTTCAAATTTAATTTTCAATTTAATTTTCAATTTTCCTTCCTAAAAATTTAAATCTTAACCTGATTTAATTTTAATTTCAAATTGAATTTTCAATTTAAATTTTCAATTTTCCTTCCTAAAAATTGAAATTTTACCTGATTTAATTTTAAATAAATTTCAAATTTATTTTTCAATTTAATTTTCAATTTTCCTTCCCAAAAGTTTGAAATCTTAACCTGATTTAATTTTAATTTTTAATTTAATTTTCAAATTAATTTTCAATTTTCCTTCCCAAAAATTTAAATCTTAACCTGATTTAATTTTCAATAAATTTCAAATTTAATTTTCAATTTAATTTTCAATTTTCCTTCCTAAAAATTTAAATCTTAACCTGATTTAATTTTAATTTCAAATTGAATTTTCAATTTAATTTTCAATTTTCCTTCCTAAAAACTGAAATTTTACGTGATTTAATTTAAGTTAAATAAACCTTTCAATTTAAATCACTTAAAATTTAATTAAAAGTGGTTTGTTTTTTTTTTTTTTTAACCAAAAAACTCCTTTTTTTTATTTTATTCCAGGTATTTTTTGCTGGCTCGTAGTGACCCAGACCCCAAAGCTCCTGCAGGCAAAGCCTTCACTGGCTTCATCGTGGAAGCCAACAGCCCCGGGATCCAGGTTGGAAGAAAGGTGGGAATTCTCCTTTTCCAGGAATTTTTCCTATTTTTTTATTTTTTCTATTTTGGCAAAAAAGCCAAAAAATTGGGCCCTGAAGATTGAAGCTTTTTGCCTCCCCTCAGAGTGAGGGGGGTGGGGCCTGGGGTTCTTAAATGATAAAAATCAAATTAGCAAGGAAATTGTCATGAGATTTTTTTTTTTTCATTTATTTATTTTTTTATTTATTTTTTATTTATTTTTAATTTAATTTAATTAATTTAATTTAATTTAATTAATTTAATTAAATTAATTTTTTTAATTTAATTTTTTATTTTTTAATTGGAATTGAACAAAAGCTCCCAAGAGCTGGTGGGGGATTCCTGTGAAACAGGGGAGGCCTCACTGAGGTGGAGAATTTGGTATTTTTTATTTTTAGCTTTATTATTTTTAGTAAGTTTTGTTCTTTTTATTTATTTAGATTTTTTTTTGTTGTTTGTTTTTTTTTCCTTTTTAGTTATTTTTATTCTATTTTTATTTTTATTCTTTATTTTTTTACTCCGATTCTTTTTATTTTGATTCTTTTCACTTTTATTTTTATTCTTTTCCTTTTTTTTTTATTCCATTTTTATTTTGATTCTTTTCATTTTTTATTTTTAGTGTTTCTTTTTCTCCTTTTTAGTTTTTCTTTTTATATTTATTTTTCTATTCCTTTTATTCCTTTTTATTTTGATTCTTTTTATTCCTTTTAATTTTATTCTTTTCAGTTATTTTTATTCTATTTTTATTTTTATTCTTTATTTTTTAACTTTATTTCTTTTTATTTTGATTCTTATTTTCTTTTTTTATTTTTATTCTTTTTATTTTTATTCTTTTTACTTAATTCTTTTTTATTTTGATTCTTTTTCTTTTTCTCCTTTTTAGTTTTTCTTTTTAGTTTTTATTTTTATATTTATTTTTTATTGTTTTTGATTGTTTTTACTTATTTTTATTTTTTTATTCTTTTTATTTCATTTTGATTCTTTTTATTTTGATTCTTTTTACTTATTTTTCTTTTTATTTATTTTTTTATTCTTTTTGATTCTTTTTATTTTGATTCTTATTTTCTTTATTTTTTAATTATTTTTATTTCTTTTTATTTTGATTCTTTTTTATTTTTATTCTTTATTTTTTATTTTTCTTTTTATTTTGATTTTTTACTTATTTTTATTTTTATTCCTTATTTTTTTATTCTTTATTTCATTTTACTTTGATTCTTTTTATTTTTATGTTCTTTATTTTTTATTTTTTTCTTTTTATTTTGATTTTTTATTTTCTTTATTTTTTATTTTTATTTCTTTTTATTTTCTTTTTACTTATTTTTATTTTTATTCTTCATTTTTTTATTCTTTATTTCATTTTACTTTGATTCTTTTTATTTTTATGTTCTTTATTTTTTAATTATTTTTATTTCTTTTTATTTTCATTTTTTATTTTCTTTATTTTTTATTTTTATTTTTTATTTTCTTTTTACTTATTTTTATTTTTATTCTTTATTTTTTTATTCTTTTTACTTCTTTCTACTTTGATTCTTTTTATTTTTATTTTCTTTATTTTTTAATTATCTTTATTTCTTTTTATTTTGATTATTTTTATTTTGATTCTTTATTTTTTTATTTTTATTTCTTTTTATTTTGATTCTTTTTACTTATTTTTATTTTTATTCTTTATTTTTTTATTCTTTTTATTTCTTTCTACTTTGATTCTTTTTATTTTTATTTTCTTTATTTTTTAATTATTTTTATTTTTTTTAATTTGATTCTTTTTACTTATTTTTATTTTTATTCTTTATTTTTTATTCTTTTTATTTCTTTTTACTTTGACTCTTTATTTTTTTTTTTATTTCATTTTGATTCTTTTTATTTTGATTCCTTTTACTTATTTTTCTTTTTATTCTTTATTTTTTATTCTTTTTATTTTTACTTTCTTTTTATTTTTATTTTCTTTATTTTTTAATTATTTTTATTTCTTTTTATTTTGATTCTTTTTATTTTTATTTTTTTTTATTTTTATTTCTTTTCATTTTGATTCTTTTTACTTATTTTTCTTTTTATTCTTGATTTTTTTATTCTTTTTATTTCTTTTTACTTTGATTCTTTTTATTTTTACTCTTTATTTTTTTATCCTTTCTATTTCTTTTTCTTTGGATTCTTTTTACTTCTTTTCATTCTTTATCCCTTGGGATTTTTTCCCTTTTTTTTTTTCCAGGAGCTGAACATGGGGCAGCGCTGCTCGGACACGCGGGGAATCGTTTTTGAGGATGTGAGGATTCCAAAGGAAAACGTCCTGGGAGCTGAGGGCGCCGGCTTCAAAATTGCCATGGGAGCTTTTGACAGGACCAGACCTCCTGTGAGCACCTGAAAAACACCAAAAAACCAAAAAATTACAAAAAAAATTAAAATTCAAGTGGATTTTTCAGTTGAAATTTGAAATCGAAATTTGAAAATTGGAAAATTTCAAGTTTCAGTTAAAATTTTTTTTATTATTTATCTTTAAATTAAAAAACCTTTAAAAGTTGAAATAACTATTTTTAAAATTTAAGTTAAAAATAGAAATAAAATTTAAAAATTGGAATTAAATTTTATTTTCAATTTAAATTTGAAAACACAGTTGAATTAGAAAAAAAAACCTAAAAAAACATTTCAATTAGATTTTATTTTTAGATTAAAAAATATAAAATTAAAAAAAATTAAAATTCAAGTGGATTTTTCAGTTGAAATTTGAAATCGAAATTTGAAAATTGGAAAATTTCAAGTTTCAGTTAAAATTTTTTTTTATTATTTATTTATCTTTAAATTTAAATTAAAAAACCTTTAAAAGTTGAAATAACTATTTTTAAAATTTAAGTTAAATAGAAATAAAATTTAAAAATTGGAATTAAATTTTATTTTCAATTTAAATTTGAAAACACAGTTGAATTAGAAAAAAAAACCTAAAAAAACATTTCAATTAGATTTTAGTTTTAGATTAAAAAATATAAAATTAAAAAAAATTAAAATTCAAGTGGATTTTTCAGTTGAAATTTGAAATTGAAATTTGAAAATTGGAAAATTTCAAGTTTCAGTTAAAATTTTTTTTATTATTTATCTTTAAATTTAAATTAAAAAACCTTTAAAAGTTGAAATAACTATTTTTAAAATTTAAGTTAAAAATAGAAATAAAATTTAAAAATTGGAATTAAATTTTATTTTCAATTTAAATTTGAAAACACAGTTGAATTAGAAAAAAAAACCTAAAAAAACATTTCAATTAGATTTTAGTTTTAGATTAAAAAATATAAAATTAAAAAAAATTAAAATTCAAGTGGATTTTTCAGTTGAAATTTGAAATCGAAATTTGAAAATTGGAAAATTTCAAGTTTCAGTTAAAATTTTTTTTATTATCTATTTATCTTTAAATTTAAACTTTAAAAGTTGAAATAACTATTTTTAAAATTTAAGTTAAATAGAAATAAGATTTAAAAAATTGGAATTAAATTTTATTTTCAATTTAAATTTGAAAACAAAGTTAAATTAGACACATAAAAGTAAAAAAACATTTCAATTAGATTTTATTTTTAAATTTTTTCAATTTTAAATTTGAAAATATTAAGTTCAATTAAAAAACAAAAAAAAATTAAAAGATAAATTGAAATTTGATTTTATTTTAAAATTGTGATTTAAAAATAAAAAAATAAAATTGAAATGAAATTTTATTTTTTTCTCAATTTCAATTGAAATTTTTAAAGTTTAGAAGTAAATTTGGATTAAAAAAAATTGACATTCAAGTGGATTTTTCAGTTGAAATTTGAAATCGAAATTTGAAAATTGGAAATTTTCAAGTTGAAAATCAAGTTCAGCTAAAAAAATTTTAAAAAATAATTAATTTTATTTTAAACTTTTAATTTAAATTTAACAGTAAATTGAAATTTAAAAAATTTTAAAAATTGAACTTTTAAAAATTTAAGTTAAAAAATAAAATTTAAAAAATTGAATTAAATTTTATTTTCAATTTAAATTTGAAGACAAAATTAGAAACATAAAAGCAAAAAATACATTTCAATTAAATTAGATTTTATTTTTAAATTTTAATTTGAAAATAAATTTAAATTTAGAAAATAAAAATTAAAAAGTTGAAATTAAATTCTATTTTTCAGTTTTAATTTAAATTTGAAAATATTAAGTTCAATTAAAAATAAAAATAAAATGTAAAAAATAAATTGAAATTATTTAAATTCTGATTTAAAAATTTAAAGAAATTAAAATTGAATTTTTAAAGTTTAAAAGTAAATTTAGATTAAAAAATATGAAATTAAAAAAACATTAAAATTCAAGTGGATTTTTCAGTTGAAATTTGAAATTGAAATTTGAAAATTTGAAATTTTCAAGTTGAAAATTGAAATTAAATTTTATTTTTGAATTTTAACAAACTTGAAAATAAACAATTAAATTTTAGATTGAAAGAAAAATTTAAACTAAAAATAAAATTATATAAATTTAAATTAAACTTTATATTACTTTAAAGTTTTAAGTTTTGAAATATAGTTAAGTTAGAAACAAAAATAACATCTAAAAAGTTTTATTTTGTTTTTTTATTTTTTTATTTTGTCATTTTATTTTATTTTGTTTTTATCTTCACTTCAATTGAAAAAAATTAAATTAAAACAAAATTAAAAAAGAAATTGAAATTAAATTTTATTTTAAAATTTTAATATAACATTTAAAATGATTTAAGTGAAAAAACTTAAAAAGAAATTAAAATTTTGTTTAATTTTTAATTTTAATTTAAAAGTACAATGAAAGAAATTTAAAATATTTTAAAATTGAAAAATGAAAAATAAAATTTTTAAAAAATTGGAATTTTATTTTTAAATGGTAACTTAAATTTAAAAGGAATTTTAAATTAAAAAATAAAATAAAAATAAAATAAAATAATAAATAAAAATAATAAAATAATAAGTAAATAATAAAAATATTAATAAAATATATTTAATAAAAATAAATAAAATAAAAATAAAATAAAAATAAAATAAAATAATAAATAAAAATAATAAAATAATAAATAAAAATAATAAAAACTAAATTTAAATTTTTTTTTAAATTTTATTTAAATTTTAATGGAAAAATTTTAATGGAATTAAATTTTAATGGAAATTTTAATGGAAAAATTTTAATGGAAATTTTAGTGGAAAATTAATTTTAACGGAAATTAAATTTTAATGGAAAATTTTAATGGAAATTAAAATAAATTTTAATGGAAAAATTTTAGTTTTTTCATTTTAACCGAATTTTAGTTTTTTAATTTTAATTGAAAAATTAAAAAAAAACCTTTAAAAATTAAAAAAAAACTAATTTAATTTTTAAATTTAAATTAAATTTTAGACTAAATTTTAATTAAAAATAAAATTACCAAATTCCCATAATGCCCTGGGGCTCTTCCTGTGCTGGTTTCAGGTGGCAGCTGGTGCTGTTGGTTTGGCCAAAAGGGCCCTGGATGAAGCCACAAAATACGCCCTGGAGAGAAAAACTTTTGGGAAACCAATTGCTGAGGTGAGGTTGGGGGCAAAAACCCCAAGTTTTGGGGCAAAAACCCCAAGTTTTGGGGCAAAAAACCCAAGTTTTGGGCAAAAGAGGAGATTTTGGGGCAGAAGAAGGGATTTTGGGGCAGAAGAAAAGATTTTGGGGCAGAAGAAGGGATTTTGGGGCAGAGAAAGGGGTTTTGGGGCAGAAGAAGGGATTTTGGGGCAGAGAAAGGGGTTTTTCGGGCAGAAGAAGGGATTTTGGGGCAGAAGAAGGGGTTTTGGGGCAGAAGAAGGGATTTTGGGGCAGAAGAAGGGATTTTGGGGCAGAAGAAGGGGTTTTGGGGCAGAGGAAGGGATTTTGGGGCAGAAGAAAGGATTTTGGGGCAGAAGAAGGGCTTTTGGGGCAGAGGAAGGGATTTTGGGGCAGAAGAAAGGATTTTGGGGCAGAAGAAGGGCTTTTGGGGCAGAAGAAGGGATTTTGGGGAAGAGGAAGGGATTTTGGGGAAGAGGAAGGGATTTTGGGGCAGAAGAAAGGGTTTTGGGGCAGAAGAAGGGATTTTGGGGCAGAAGAAGGGATTTTGGGGCAAAAGAGGAGATTTTGGGGCAGAAGAAGGGATTTTGGGGCAAAAGAGGAGATTTTGGGGCAGAGGAAGGGATTTTGGGGCAGAAGAAGGGGTTTTGGGGCAGAGAAAGGGGTTTTGGGGCAGAAGAAGGGATTTTGGGGCAAAAGAGGAGATTTTGGGGCAGAGGAAGGGATTTTGGGGCAGAAGAAGGGGTTTTGGGGCAGAGAAAGGGGTTTTGGGGCAAAAGAGGAGATTTTGGGGCAAAAGAGGAGATTTTGGGGCAAAAGAGGAGATTTTGGGGCAGAGGAAGGGATTTTGGGGCAGAGAAAGGGATTTTGGGGCAGAAGAAGGGATTTTGGGGCAGAAGAAGGGATTTTGGGGCAGAAGAAGGGGTTTTGGGGCAGAAGAAGGGATTTTGGGGCAGAAGAAGAGATTTTGGGGCAGAAGAAGGGATTTTGGGGCAGAGAAAGGGATTTTGGGGCAGAAGAAGAGGTTTTGGGGGAGAAGAAGGGGTTTTGGGGCAGAAGAAGGGGTTTTGGGGGAGAAGAAGGGATTTTGGGGCAGAAGAAGAGATTTTGGGGCAGAAGAAGGGATTTTGGGGCAGAAGAAGGGGTTTTGGGGCAGAAGAAGGGATTTTGGGGCAAAAGAGGAGATTTTGGGGCAGAAGAAGGGGTTTTGGGGCAGAAGAAGGGGTTTTGGGGCAGAAGAAGGGGTTTTGGGGCAGAAGAAGGGATTTTGGGGCAGAAGAAGGGGGTTTTGGGGCAGAAGAAGGGATTTTGGGGGCTGAGGGGGGTGGGTGCTGCCCCTTTTTCTTTCCTCCTGGGGACTTTTTTACCTTTTTTCCTCCTTCCTAGAGAATTTCTGACCCTTTTTCCTCCCTCCCAGAGAGTTTTTTACCCTTTTTGCTCCCTCCCAGGGAGTTTCTGACCCTTTTCCCTCCCTCCTAGGGACCTTTTAACCTTCTTTCCTCCCTCCTAGAGACTTTTTCCCCTTTTTCCCTCCCTCCTAGTGACTTTTTTCCCCTTTTTCCTCCCTCCTAGTGACTTTTTTCCCTTTTCCCTCCCTCCTCAGCACTTTTTTCCCTTTTTCCTCCCTTCCAGCACCAGGCTGTGTCCTTCCTGCTGGCTGAGATGGCCCTGAAGGTGGAGCTGGGCAGGCTGGGAACTTCCTCCTGGGGACTTTTTTACCCTTTTCCCTTCCTCCTGGGGAGTTTCTGACCCTTTTCCCTCCCTCCTAGTGACTTTTTTCCCCTTTTTCCCCCCTCCTCAGCACTTTTTTCCCTTTTTCCTCCCTTCCAGCACCAGGCTGTGTCCTTCCTGCTGGCTGAGATGGCCCTGAAGGTGGAGCTGGGCAGGCTGGCTTACCAGAGGGCAGCGTGGGAGGTGGACGTGGGGCACAGGAACACTTTTTATGCCTCCATAGCCAAGGCCTTTGCTGGGGACGTGGCCAACCAGGTGGCTGCTGATGCTGTGCAGATTTTTGGGGGAAACGGCTTCAACACGGAGTATCCTGTGGAGAAACTGATGAGGGATGCAAAGATTTATCAGGTGAGGGGGGAGAGGATCCAAGATTTACCTGGAGAGGGGAAAAAGGGGTGAAAAAGGGTCCAAGATTTACCTGGTGAGGAAAAAAAGGATCCAAGATTTACCTGGTGAGGGGAAAAGGATGAAAAAGGATCCAAGATTTACCAGGTGAGGGGAAAAAAGGGGTGAAAAAGGATCCAAGATTTACCTGGTGAGGAAAAAAAGGATCCAAGATTTACCTGGTGAGAGGAAAAAGGATCCAAGATTTATCAGGTGAGGGAAAAAAGGGATAAAAAAGGATCCAAAATTTTTTTTCCTGAATTCCCCTCTGAAAATTCCCAAAAATGACCAAAATTTGGATCATTTTCCCCATTTCCCCTCTGAAAATTCCCAAAACCACCAAAAATGACCAAAATTTGGATGATTTTCCTCAATTCCTCTCTGAAAATTCCCCAAAACACCAAAAATGACCAAAATTTGGATGATTTTTCCTGAATTCCCCTCTGAAAATCCCCAAAACCACCAAAACCAACCAAAATTTGGATTTTCCCTCAATTCCCCTCTGAAAATTCCCAAAAATGACCAAAATTTGGATCATTTTCCCCATTTCCCCTCTGAAAATTCCCAAAACCACCAAAATTTGGATGATTTTTCCTGAATTCCCCTCTGAAAAATCCCAAAACATCAAAAATGACCAAAATTTGGATCATTTTCCCCATTTCCCCTCTGAAAATTCCCAAAACCACCAAAATTTGGATGATTTTCCCTCAATTCCCCTCTGAAAATTCCCAAAAACAACCAAAATTTGGATGATTTTCCCTGAATTCCCCTCTGAAAATTCCCAAAAATACCAAAATTTGGATGATTTTCCCTCAATTCCCCTCTCAAAATTCCCAAAAACACCAAAAATGACCAAAATTTGGATGATTTTCCCTTAATTCCCCTCTGAAAATTCCCCAAACCACCAAAAATGACCAAAATTTGGATGATTTTTCCTCAATTCCCCTCTGAAAATTCCCAAAAATGACCAAAATTTGGATCATTTTCCCCATTTCCCCTCTGAAAATTCCCAAAAATGACCAAAATTTGGATGATTTTCCCTCAATTCCCCTCTGAAAATTCCCAAAACATCAAAAATGACCAAAATTTGGATGATTTTTCCTGAATTCCCCTCTGAGAAATCCCAAAACATCAAAAATGACCAAAATTTGGATGATTTTCCCTCAATTCCCCTCTGAAAATTCCCAAAAATGACCAAAATTTGGATGATTTTTCCTGAATTCCCTTCTGAAAATTCCCAAAAATGACCAAAATTTGGATGATTTTTCAATTCCCCTCTGAAAATTCCCAAAAACAACCAAAATTTGGATGATTTTCCCTGAATTCCCCTCAAACTCAGCAGGAATTTTCCTGCTCCAAGGGCAGGAGCCTCCTGGCTCAGCTCCCAGAGCTTTTTCCTCCTGATTTTCCCCCCTAAAAATGAGGAAAAAAAAAAAAATTAATTTTCCTGGGCTTGGTTTTTTTTCTCTGGGTTTGATTATTTTAAAAAAATAATTAAATTTTATTATTTTTATTTTTTTTTGGCAGATTTATGAGGGAACTGCTCAGATCCAGAGGATGATCATAGCTCGGGAGCACCTTGGAAAATACAAAGCTTGAAGAAAATCTAAAAAAAAAAAACCCTGGGAGTGGATTTTTGGGGCATTTCTGGAAGAAATGAGGAAAAAAAACCCTAAATTTTCCTTAAATTGTAACGTGATTTAATTTTAAATTAATTTAAAATTTAATTTGCTATAGAAATTAATTTTAAATTTAATATTAAATGAAATTTTCTTTCCCAAAATTCAAATTTTAACCTGACTTTTTTTTAAATTTTCAATTTAATTTTCAATTTAATTTTAAATGAAATTTTCCTTCCCCAAAATTCAAATTTTAACCTGATTTAATTTTAAATTTTCAATTTTACTTTCAATTTAATTTTCAATTAATTTTTCCTTCCCAAAAAATTTATATTTTAACCTGATTTAATTTTAAATTAAAAAGTTTTCAATTTAAATTATTTAAAATTTAATTTAAATTAAGTTTTCCTTCCCAAAAAACTTGAATTTTAACCTTGTTTAATTTTAAATTTTCAATTTAATTTTCAATTGAAATTATAAATTAAATTTTATATTGAATTTTCCTTCCCAAATTTTACCCTGATTTAATTTTAAATTATTTTAAATTTTATTTTTCAATTGAAATTTTAAATTTAATTTTAAATGAAATTTTTCTTCCCCAAAATTTGAATTTTAACCTGGTTTAACTTTAAATTGATTTTAAATTAAATTTTAAATTTAAATCAAATTTTAAATTTAAATTAAATTTAATTTTAATTTTAAATTTTCCTTCTCCAAAATTTAAATTTTAACCTGACTTAATTTTAAATTATTTTAAAATTTAATTTTAAATTAAGATTTCCTTTCCCAAAATTTAAACTTTAACCTGATTTAATTTTAAATTATTTTAAAATTTAATTTCCAATTAAAATTAATTTTAAATTTAATTTTCAATTAAATTCTGCTTCCCAAAAATTTGAATTTTAACCTGATTTAATTTTAAACTTTTACTTAATTTTAAATTAAAATTTCCTTCCCAAAATTTAAATTTAAACCTGATTTAATTTTAATTTTCTTTTTAATTTTTCAACTTAAATTAATTTTAAATTTAATTTTAAATGAAATTTTCCTTCCCCAAAATTTAATTTTTTAACCTGATTTAATTTTAAATTATTTTTCAATTTAATTTCCAATTTAAATTAATTTTAAATTAAATTTTCTTCCCTAAAATTTAAATTTTAACCTGATTTCAAACTTTGCTGCTCTGCTCCATTCTCCTGATCAGAAATGTGAAGAAAATTTTGATTTTTTTAAATTTTTTTGGGCAGTTTAGCAAAAAATTGGATTTTTGGGGGGGATTTCTGTCTTTTTGGGCAGATTTTCCTCCCCCTTTTTCCTCCCTGGGGTTTTGGGTGGAAATAACTGAATCCATCTCAGGGAAATTTGGGGAAAAAAAAAGCCATTTTGTGTCCTCAGGAAGCCCCCAGGCACCACTTCCTAAAATAATTCTGTGGAGATTTTCAGCTTTTCAAGAAACTGAAGGCAAATTAATCCTGAATTCCCAACCTTTCAGAATTCCAGCCCAGGTTGGTGAAGTTTTCCTCAAGAATTGCAAATTATCTGAATTTTATTGCATTTTATTTTCTCAGGATGAAGGAAAAAAAGAGATTTATTTCCCTGATTTAACCAATCCAGGGCCTTTTTGTGCCTTTTTTAGGAAGAAAATCCTGGGTTTTTTGTGCCTTGTGCAAGACTTTTGGTCTTTAGGGGTGAATTTTATCTCCACCTCTTGAAAAATAAATTCAAAAGTGGGGAGAAAAAGAGGTGGGAGCACCCAGTTTTTAAGATGTTTTTTTTTCAACTGATCCCAGGGGACAGAACCTGCAGGGAACTGCTTGATTTTATTTTATTTTCTGATTTATTTTATTTTCTGGTTTATTTTATTTAATTTTCTGATTTATTTTATTTTATTTTATGCCTTCAAATCGTTCTCACCCTAAATGCCCAAACAAAGGGCAAAAAGTGAGAACCTCACCATCCAATTTTTGGCTTTTTTTTCACTGTGAAGTGATCAAAAAGGTTATTTCTGGCTGCATTCTAATAAAAAACATTATTTATTCAGCTGCTTAATATTTTTTTTTATTATTTTTCAGGGGGAACTCGATGCTGGGAGGGGCAGGACAAGCCTTAAAACACCCCAAACCCCCCTCTCCCCTCCTCAAAACCCACCTAAAAAAATAGAAATATATAAAAAAAGAGAATTTCTTTCCAGTTTTTTTCCAGTTCTTCTCAATCCAGACAGCATCAGGGATCATTTTCCCCTGCAGTGTCCACAAGGATCACCTCAGCACAGGTCCAGCCGCCTCAAATTCAACTAAAAAAAACCAATTTACGATTCACAGAATTATAAAATATTTAGATTCCAACTTTAAAAAACCACCTCAGACCCCTTGGAACCTCCCCTTGGGACTTTTCCATGGATGCAACACCCAAAAACCCCACGGACACCCCCCGCCCAGATCCTCCTTTTCTCACACCCCACAATTTCTCCTCATTTTCTCACCCCCATTTTCCCTTTTTCCCCTCAAAACCCCTTCCCCCCCCCTTCTCCTCAGCTTCCCAGGAGCCCTTCCAGGCACTGGGAGCTGCCCTGAGGTTTCCCCCATTTTTCCCCTCCCAATCTTTTCCTCCCTCACAGGGAATCCCCGATTTTCCCTCAGAATTCCCCGATTTTCCTCAGAATTCCCCCTCAGGAAAGGCGCCCAGGAGCCGCCTCACCCCCATTTCCCCTTTTTCTCCTCAAAACCCCTTTCCCCCCCCCCCTCCTTCTCCTCAGCTTCCCAGGAGCCCTTCCAGGCACCGGGAGCTGCCCTGAGGTTTCCCCATTTTTCCCCTCCCAATCTTTTCCTCCCTCACAGGGAATCCCCGAGCCCCGATTTTCCTCAGGATTCCCCGATTTTCCTCAGAATTCCCCTCAGGAAAGGGCCCAGGAGCCGCCTCACCCCCATTTCCCCTTTTTCTCCTCAAAACCCCTTCCCCCCCGCCTTCTCCTCAGCTTCCCAGGAGCCCTTCCAGGCGCCGGGAGCTGCCCTGAGGTTTCCCCATCGCATTTTTCTCCTCTCTCAATCTTTTCCTCCCTCTTATGGGATCCCCGATTTTCCTCAGAATTTCCCGATTTTCCTCAGGATTTCCCGATTTTCCTCAGGATTCCCCGATTTTCCTCAGAATTCCCCTCAGGAAAGGGCGCAGGAGCCGCCTCAGCCGCCATCGCTCCTTTCCCGCCTCCCCCCCGGGGTCCTTCCTGAGGCGGCAGCGCGGGAACCACCGGGGCTGCCCATGCAGCGCCTGCTCCGCTCCGCCCGCCCCTGCGGGACCGAACCGAACCGAACCGAACCGAACCGAACCGAACCGAACCGGGGACCGGGACCGGGACCGAACCGAACCGAACCGGAACCGGAGAGGGGGATGGGGATTGGGCCAGGGAATGGATTAGGAGCCTGGGGTTGGGATTTGGGGTCGGGATTTGGGGTTTGGGTTTGGTTTCTGGATTTGGTTCCGGTTCTGGGTGGGTTCTGGTTCTGGGAATTTTCCCCCTCAAAAAGGGAATTTTTCCCCCCAAAAGGGGAATTTTTTTCCTCAAAAAAAGGGAATTTTTCCTCAAAAAAGTGAATTTTTCCCCCCAAAAAGTGAAATTTTCCCCAAAAACAGGGAATTTTTTCCTCAAGTGAATTTTTTCCCCCCAAAATGGGATTTTCCACTATAAAGAGGGTATTTTTCCCCCAAAAATGGAAATTTTTCCCTCCATAAAAGGGAATTTTTCCACAAAAAGGGAATTTCTCTAAAAAAAAGTGAATTTTTTCCCCCCAAAAGTAAATTTTTCCCCCCAAATTCCGGTTCTGGGTGGGTTCTGGTTCTGGGAATTTTCCCCCCAAAAAGGGAATTTTTCCCCAAAATAAGGGAATTTTCCCTCAAAAAAGGGAATTTTTTCCACAAAAAAAGTGAATTTTTCCCCCCCAAAAAGGGAATTTTTCCCCCAAAATGAAATTTTCCACTAAAAAAAAGTGACTTTCCCCCCAAAAAGTGAATTTTTCCCCAAAATGGAATTTTTTCCCAAAAAAAGGGAATTTTTTCCTCAAAAAAGTGAATTTTTCCTCAAAAAAGGAAATTTTCCCCCCGAAAAAGGAATTTTTTCCACAAAAAGTGAATTTTTCCTGCCAAAAAGGGAAAGTCTCCCCCAAAAATGGAATTTTCCACTAAAAAAAGGGAATTTTTCCCCCCCAAAAAGTGAATTTCCCCCCAAAAAGGGGAATTTTTCTCCTAAAAAGTGAATTTTCCCCCCAAAAAAGGGACTTTTTCCCCCCATAAGGGAATTTTTCCCAAAAAACGGGAATTTTTCCCCCCAAAAAAGGAAATTTTCCACCAAAAAACGGAATTTTTTCTCCCCAAAAAAGTGAATTTTTCCTTAAAAAAGTGAATTTTTCCCCCCAAAATGGGAATTTTTCCCCAAAAAGGGGAATTTTGGGATTGATGATTAATTAATTAATAACCAATTAATTGTGGTTGGGTTACTGGGAGGGACTGGGAAAGGTCTGGAATCATTAATTGTTACCTCATTAATTCTTGTAATTAATAAAACGTTGATTTCTGGTCTCCTGTTGATCACTTCTTGGTTGTTTAATTAGCTATTAGCCAATTATTGACTTGCTCCCCCCTTATTAACCACTTATTAGCGTTTAATATTAACTAATTATTCACCTATTAAGCCTTAATGACTAATTAGCCTTAATTATTAATCACCCTCATTAATCATCAATCACCCTCATTAGCCACTAATTACCACTATTAATCATTAATTACCCCTTATTGGCCATTGACTATCCCTCTTTAACCATTAATTCCTCCTTATTAACCTTTAGTTACTGTTATTAATAATTAATTACTCTCATTAACCATGAATTACCCCTTAATAGCCATTAACTACCTTTTATTAACCATTAGTTACCCCTCACTGACCATTAAGTGCTTCTTATTAATCATTAATTGCCCCTTAATAACCCTTGGTTACCATTATTAACAGTTAATTACCCTCA
This sequence comes from Heliangelus exortis, assembly GCF_036169615.1. Taxonomy (NCBI): domain Eukaryota; kingdom Metazoa; phylum Chordata; class Aves; order Apodiformes; family Trochilidae; genus Heliangelus; species Heliangelus exortis. Next base: position 3,649 of record NW_027285993.1, on the reverse strand, counting down.
TTAACCATTAACTGCCCCTTATTAATCATTAATTGCCACTCAATCCCTCATCACCTCTCATTAATCATTAACTACCCCCTCATTAACCATTAATCACCCGTCATTAACCATTAATCACCCCTTACAACCATTAATTGCCCCTCATTAATCATTAATTATCCCTCATTAGTAATTAACCACCTTTATTAACCATTACCACTAATTAACCATTATTAGCCATTAATTACCCCTAATAGCCATTAATTACCCCTTATTAACCATTAATTACCCCTTGCTAGCAATTAATTGCCCCTCATTAGCCATTGATTACTCCTTATAACCACTAATTACCCCTCATTAACCATTAATTACCCTTTATTAGCCACTAATCACATTAATCAACCATTAATTAACCATTATTAGCCATTAATTACCCCTAGTAGCCACTAATCACCCCTTATTCACCATTAATTACACCTCATACGCATTAATTGCCGCTCATTAACCATTAATTACCCCGATTATCCATTAATTACCCTTTATTAATCATTAATTACCCCTAATTAACCCTTAATTACCCCTCACAGCTCCCACTCCCCTCAGGGCCGCCTCCGTAGGACCGGATGTTCCTTCGCCTCCGCCACTTCCGCCCGCTCCTGGGCGTGGCCCGTGACGTCAGACGCCGCGGAAGGGGCGGGGCTTGGGCTCGCGGCTGCTTCCGCTTCCGGCTCAGTCCGGCGCGTGCGGCCCCGCGTGGAGGGAGCGGGATGAGGCCTGGTGAGAACTGGGAGAGACTGGGAGGGACTGGGAGGTAACTGGGAGGTAACTGGGAGGTAACTGGGAGGGACTGGAGGGTAACTGGGAGAGACTGGGAGGTAACTGGGAGGGACTGGGAGGGGACTGAGGGGGTAACTGGGAGGGACTGGAGGGTAACTGGGAGGGTCTGGGAAAGACTGGGAAGGACTGGAGGGTAACTGGGATGTACTGTGGGGTAACTGGGATGTACTGGGGGGTAACTGGGAGGGACTGTGGGGTAACTGGGAGGGACTGGGGGTAACTGGGAGGGACTGGTGGGAACTGGGAGGCTGCGGGGGGGTAACTGGGGATCCTCCCAGTGCTCCCAGTTCACCCCAGTTTGTTCTGCAGGGGGGGGGGGGGGGGGGGGGGGGGGGGGGGGGGGGGGTGGGGGGGGGGGGGGCGGGGGGGGGTTCCGACCCCCGGGGGGGGGAGGGGCGGCGGCCGCGGAGGCTTCCGGGGGGGGTCGAGGTGAGTCCCCAGTCCCTCCCAGTGCTCCCAGTAAGGCTGCTCCCGCCTGCACTGGAAGCCCCACCCCCTCCCCAGTATGCCCAGTTTGTCCTTTCCCCTTCTACCAGTTCACCCAGTTCCTTCCCAGTTTGTCCCAGTTCTCTCCTAATCCTTCCCAGTATATCCCAGTTCCCTCCACAGTCCCTCCCAACCCCTCCCAGTTATATCCCAGTTCCCTCCCAGTCCCTCCCAGTTTCCTCCCAACCCCTCCCAGTTCACCCAGTTCTTTCTCAGTATGTCCCCAGTTCCGTCCCAATCCTTCCCAGTATATCCCAGTTGCCTCCCAGTCCTTCCCAGTATATTCCCATTTCCCTCCCGTTCCCTCCCAGTCCCCTCCCAGTTCCGTCACAACCCCTCCCAGTACATCCCAGTCGCCTCCCAGTCTCTCCTAGTTCTCTCCCAGTCCCCTCCCAGTGCTCCCAGTAAGGCTGCTCCTGCCTGCACTGGGAGCCCCACCCCCCTCCCCAGTATGCCCAGTTTGTCTTTTCTCCTTCACCCAGTTCCCTCCCAGGTCCCTTCCCAGTATGCTCACTTTTCTCCCAGTATATCCCAGTTCCCTCCCAGTCCCTCCCAGTATACCCCAGTTCCCTCCCAGTCCCCTCCCAGTTCCCTCCCAGTTCCCTCCCAGTTCCCTCCCAGTTCCCTCCCAGTCCCTCCCAGTTCCCTCCCAGTTCCCTCCCAGTTCCCTCCCAGTTCCCTCCCCAGCTCCCCTCCCAGCTCCCTCCCAGTTCCCTCCCAGTTCCTCCTAGTCCTTTCCAGTTCCCTCCCAGTCCCTTCCAGTTCCCTCCCAACGCCTCCCAGTCTCTCCCAATCCCCTCCCAGTCCCTCCCAGTCCCTCCCAGTCTCTCCCGATCCCCTCCCAGTCTCTCCCAATCCCCTCCCAGTCTCTCCCAATTCCCTCCCAGTCCCCTCCCAGTCCCCTTCCAGTTCCCTCCCAACGCCTCCCAGTCTCTCCCAATCCCCTCTCCCAGTCCCTCCCAGTCCCTCCCAGTCTCTCCCAATCCCCTCCCAGTCTCTCCCAATCCCCTCCCAGTCTCTCCCAATTCTCTCCCAATTCCCTCCCAGTCCCTCCCAGCATATCCCAGTCCTTCCCAGCTCCCTCCCTACCCCTCCCAGTCCCTCCCAGTAACCCCCAGTTCTCTCTTTCCAGGTGGCTTCCAGCCCCGGGGGGGGTCCCCGCGGGGGGGGGTTTGGGGGTGGGGGGGAGGGGCAGGGGGGGCCCCGGCCGGGGGGGGGAGGGGCCGGGGGGGACCCCGCGGGGGCTTCAAGGGGGGCAAAAAAGTCACCGTGGAGCCACATCGGCACCAAGGTAACTGGGAGGGACTGGGAAGGGATTGGGAGGGACTGGGAGGGGTTTAAGAGAGACTGGGAGGGGATTGGGAGGGACTGGGAGAGACTGGGAGGGGTTTAAGAGAGACTGGGAGGGGATTGGGAGGGACTGGGAGAGACTGGGGAGGGGTTTAAGAGAGACTGGGAGGGGATTGGGGGGACTGGGAGGGGATTGGGAAGGACTGGGAGGGGATTGGGAGGGACTGGGAGGGGGACTGGGGAGGGGACTGGGGAGGACTGGGAGGGGATTGGGGGGGGACTGGGGTAACTGGGAAGGGATTGGGAGGGGATTGGGGGGGGACTGGGAGGGGATTGGGGGGGACTGGGAGGGGAATGGGGAGACTGGGAGGGACTGGGAGCAACTGGGAGGGACTGGGAGGGACTGAGGTAACTGGGAAGGGATTGGGAGGGACTGAGAGGCAACTGGGGGGGACTGGGAGGCACTGGGTCAGTTCTGGCTGGGTTCTGGAGTTGGTTCCGGGTCTGTTCTGAGTGGGTTCTGGGAGGGTTCTGGACTGGTTCTGGGTGGATTCTGGACTGGTTCTTGGGTCAGTGAGTTCTGGGTTGGTTCTGGGCCGGTTCTGGGTCTGTTCTGGGTGGGTTCTAGGCTGGTTCTGAGTGGGTTCTGGGTTGGTTCTGGGCCGGTTCTGGGCTGGTTCTGGGTGGGTTCTGGGCTGGTTCTGGGTCAGTGAGTTCTGGGTCTGTTCTGGGTCAGGAGTTTTTCATTTGCCGGGGCCGGGAGGACGCTCTGGTGACCCGGAACCTGGTACCGGGAGAGTCCGTGTATGGGGAGAAGAGAATCAGTGTGGAGGTACTGGGAGGCACTGGGATGGACTGGGAGGGAGTGGGAAGGGATTGGGAGGGGCTGGGAGGGGACTGGGAGAGGACTAGGAGGGGATTAGGAGAGACTGGGAGGGGGATTGGGAAGGACTGGGAGGCAACTGGAAGGGACTGGGAGGGGATTGGGAGAGACTGGGAGGGGATTGGAAGGATTGGGAGGGACTGGGAAGGGATTGGGAGGAACTGGGAGAGACTA
>NW_027285992.1:0-74991 GCF_036169615.1 Heliangelus exortis | reverse complement strand
TCTAACCCTAACCCTAACCCTAACCCTAACCCTAACCCTAACCCTAACCCTAACCCTAACCCTAACCCTAACCCTAACCCTAACCCTAACCCTAACCCTAACCCTAACCCTAACCAACCTAACCCTAACCCTAACCCTAACCCTAACCCTAACCCTAACCCTAACCCTAACCCTAACCCTAACCCTAACCCTAACCCTAACCCCTAACCCTAACCCTAACCCTAACCCTAACCTAACCCTAACCCTAACCCTAACCCTAACCCTAACCCTAACCCTAACCCTAACCCTAACCCTAACCCTAACCCTAACCCTAACCCTAACCCTAACCCTAACCCTAACCCTAACCCTAACCCTAACCCTAACCCTAACCCTAACCCTAACCCTAACCCTAACCCTAACCCTAACCCTAACCCTAACCCTAACCCTAACCCTAACCCTAACCCTAACCCTAACCCTAACCCTAACCCTAACCCTAACCCTAACCCTAACCCTAACCCTAACCCTAACCCTAACCCTAACCCTAACCCTAACCCTAACCCTAACCCTAACCCTAACCCTAACCCTAACCCTAACCCTAACCCTAACCCTAACCCTAACCCTAACCCTAACCCTAACCCTAACCCTAACCCTAACCCTAACCCTAACCCTAACCCTAACCCTAACCCTAACCCTAACCCTAACCCTAACCCTAACCCTAACCCTAACCCTAACCCTAACCCTAACCCTAACCCTAACCCTAACCCTAACCCTAACCCTAACCCTAACCCTAACCCTAACCCTAACCCTAACCCTAACCCTAACCCTAACCCTAACCCTAACCCTAACCCTAACCCTAACCCTAACCCTAACCCTAACCCTAACCCTAACCCTAACCCTAACCCTAACCCTAACCCTAACCCTAACCCTAACCCTAACCCTAACCCTAACCCTAACCCTAACCCTAACCCTAACCCTAACCCTAACCCTAACCCTAACCCTAACCCTAACCCTAACCCTAACCCTAACCCTAACCCTAACCCTAACCCTAACCCTAACCCTAACCCTAACCCTAACCCTAACCCTAACCCTAACCCTAACCCTAACCCTAACCCTAACCCTAACCCTAACCCTAACCCTAACCCTAACCCTAACCCTAACCCTAACCCTAACCCTAACCCTAACCCTAACCCTAACCCTAACCCTAACCCTAACCCTAACCCTAACCCTAACCCTAACCCTAACCCTAACCCTAACCCTAACCCTAACCCTAACCCTAACCCTAACCCTAACCCTAACCCTAACCCTAACCCTAACCCTAACCCTAACCCTAACCCTAACCCTAACCCTAACCCTAACCCTAACCCTAACCCTAACCCTAACCCTAACCCTAACCCTAACCCTAACCCTAACCCTAACCCTAACCCTAACCCTAACCCTAACCCTAACCCTAACCCTAACCCTAACCCTAACCCTAACCCTAACCCTAACCCTAACCCTAACCCTAACCCTAACCCTAACCCTAACCCTAACCCTAACCCTAACCCTAACCCTAACCCTAACCCTAACCCTAACCCTAACCCTAACCCTAACCCTAACCCTAACCCTAACCCTAACCCTAACCCTAACCCTAACCCTAACCCTAACCCTAACCCTAACCCTAACCCTAACCCTAACCCTAACCCTAACCCTAACCCTAACCCTAACCCTAACCCTAACCCTAACCCTAACCCTAACCCTAACCCTAACCCTAACCCTAACCCTAACCCTAACCCTAACCCTAACCCTAACCCTAACCCTAACCCTAACCCTAACCCTAACCCTAACCCTAACCCTAACCCTAACCCTAACCCTAACCCTAACCCTAACCCTAACCCTAACCCTAACCCTAACCCTAACCCTAACCCTAACCCTAACCCTAACCCTAACCCTAACCCTAACCCTAACCCTAACCCTAACCCTAACCCTAACCCTAACCCTAACCCTAACCCTAACCCTAACCCTAACCCTAACCCTAACCCTAACCCTAACCCTAACCCTAACCCTAACCCTAACCCTAACCCTAACCCTAACCCTAACCCTAACCCTAACCCTAACCCTAACCCTAACCCTAACCCTAACCCTAACCCTAACCCTAACCCTAACCCTAACCCTAACCCTAACCCTAACCCTAACCCTAACCCTAACCCTAACCCTAACCCTAACCCTAACCCTAACCCTAACCCTAACCCTAACCCTAACCCTAACCCTAACCCTAACCCTAACCCTAACCCTAACCCTAACCCTAACCCTAACCCTAACCCTAACCCTAACCCTAACCCTAACCCTAACCCTAACCCTAACCCTAACCCTAACCCTAACCCTAACCCTAACCCTAACCCTAACCCTAACCCTAACCCTAACCCTAACCCTAACCCTAACCCTAACCCTAACCCTAACCCTAACCCTAACCCTAACCCTAACCCTAACCCTAACCCTAACCCTAACCCTAACCCTAACCCTAACCCTAACCCTAACCCTAACCCTAACCCTAACCCTAACCCTAACCCTAACCCTAACCCTAACCCTAACCCTAACCCTAACCCTAACCCTAACCCTAACCCTAACCCTAACCCTAACCCTAACCCTAACCCTAACCCTAACCCTAACCCTAACCCTAACCCTAACCCTAACCCTAACCCTAACCCTAACCCTAACCCTAACCCTAACCCTAACCCTAACCCTAACCCTAACCCTAACCCTAACCCTAACCCTAACCCTAACCCTAACCCTAACCCTAACCCTAACCCTAACCCTAACCCTAACCCTAACCCTAACCCTAACCCTAACCCTAACCCTAACCCTAACCCTAACCCTAACCCTAACCCTAACCCTAACCCTAACCCTAACCCTAACCCTAACCCTAACCCTAACCCTAACCCTAACCCTAACCCTAACCCTAACCCTAACCCTAACCCTAACCCTAACCCTAACCCTAACCCTAACCCTAACCCTAACCCTAACCCTAACCCTAACCCTAACCCTAACCCTAACCCTAACCCTAACCCTAACCCTAACCCTAACCCTAACCCTAACCCTAACCCTAACCCTAACCCTAACCCTAACCCTAACCCTAACCCTAACCCTAACCCTAACCCTAACCCTAACCCTAACCCTAACCCTAACCCTAACCCTAACCCTAACCCTAACCCTAACCCTAACCCTAACCCTAACCCTAACCCTAACCCTAACCCTAACCCTAACCCTAACCCTAACCCTAACCCTAACCCTAACCCTAACCCTAACCCTAACCCTAACCCTAACCCTAACCCTAACCCTAACCCTAACCCTAACCCTAACCCTAACCCTAACCCTAACCCTAACCCTAACCCTAACCCTAACCCTAACCCTAACCCTAACCCTAACCCTAACCCTAACCCTAACCCTAACCCTAACCCTAACCCTAACCCTAACCCTAACCCTAACCCTAACCCTAACCCTAACCCTAACCCTAACCCTAACCCTAACCCTAACCCTAACCCTAACCCTAACCCTAACCCTAACCCTAACCCTAACCCTAACCCTAACCCTAACCCTAACCCTAACCCTAACCCTAACCCTAACCCTAACCCTAACCCTAACCCTAACCCTAACCCTAACCCTAACCCTAACCCTAACCCTAACCCTAACCCTAACCCTAACCCTAACCCTAACCCTAACCCTAACCCTAACCCTAACCCTAACCCTAACCCTAACCCTAACCCTAACCCTAACCCTAACCCTAACCCTAACCCTAACCCTAACCCTAACCCTAACCCTAACCCTAACCCTAACCCTAACCCTAACCCTAACCCTAACCCTAACCCTAACCCTAACCCTAACCCTAACCCTAACCCTAACCCTAACCCTAACCCTAACCCTAACCCTAACCCTAACCCTAACCCTAACCCTAACCCTAACCCTAACCCTAACCCTAACCCTAACCCTAACCCTAACCCTAACCCTAACCCTAACCCTAACCCTAACCCTAACCCTAACCCTAACCCTAACCCTAACCCTAACCCTAACCCTAACCCTAACCCTAACCCTAACCCTAACCCTAACCCTAACCCTAACCCTAACCCTAACCCTAACCCTAACCCTAACCCTAACCCTAACCCTAACCCTAACCCTAACCCTAACCCTAACCCTAACCCTAACCCTAACCCTAACCCTAACCCTAACCCTAACCCTAACCCTAACCCTAACCCTAACCCTAACCCTAACCCTAACCCTAACCCTAACCCTAACCCTAACCCTAACCCTAACCCTAACCCTAACCCTAACCCTAACCCTAACCCTAACCCTAACCCTAACCCTAACCCTAACCCTAACCCTAACCCTAACCCTAACCCTAACCCTAACCCTAACCCTAACCCTAACCCTAACCCTAACCCTAACCCTAACCCTAACCCTAACCCTAACCCTAACCCTAACCCTAACCCTAACCCTAACCCTAACCCTAACCCTAACCCTAACCCTAACCCTAACCCTAACCCTAACCCTAACCCTAACCCTAACCCTAACCCTAACCCTAACCCTAACCCTAACCCTAACCCTAACCCTAACCCTAACCCTAACCCTAACCCTAACCCTAACCCTAACCCTAACCCTAACCCTAACCCTAACCCTAACCCTAACCCTAACCCTAACCCTAACCCTAACCCTAACCCTAACCCTAACCCTAACCCTAACCCTAACCCTAACCCTAACCCTAACCCTAACCCTAACCCTAACCCTAACCCTAACCCTAACCCTAACCCTAACCCTAACCCTAACCCTAACCCTAACCCTAACCCTAACCCTAACCCTAACCCTAACCCTAACCCTAACCCTAACCCTAACCCTAACCCTAACCCTAACCCTAACCCTAACCCTAACCCTAACCCTAACCCTAACCCTAACCCTAACCCTAACCCTAACCCTAACCCTAACCCTAACCCTAACCCTAACCCTAACCCTAACCCTAACCCTAACCCTAACCCTAACCCTAACCCTAACCCTAACCCTAACCCTAACCCTAACCCTAACCCTAACCCTAACCCTAACCCTAACCCTAACCCTAACCCTAACCCTAACCCTAACCCTAACCCTAACCCTAACCCTAACCCTAACCCTAACCCTAACCCTAACCCTAACCCTAACCCTAACCCTAACCCTAACCCTAACCCTAACCCTAACCCTAACCCTAACCCTAACCCTAACCCTAACCCTAACCCTAACCCTAACCCTAACCCTAACCCTAACCCTAACCCTAACCCTAACCCTAACCCTAACCCTAACCCTAACCCTAACCCTAACCCTAACCCTAACCCTAACCCTAACCCTAACCCTAACCCTAACCCTAACCCTAACCCTAACCCTAACCCTAACCCTAACCCTAACCCTAACCCTAACCCTAACCCTAACCCTAACCCTAACCCTAACCCTAACCCTAACCCTAACCCTAACCCTAACCCTAACCCTAACGGCAGGGGGTGGGGTTGGGGGTGTGGCCGGGGGCGGGGTAGGGGGCGGGGTTACGGTTGGGGGCGTGGCCGGGGGTGGGGTTAGTGTTGGGGGTGTGGCTGGGGGTGGGGTTAGGGGCGTGGCAGGGGGTGGGGTTAGGGGTGTGGTTACGGTTGGGGGTGTGGCAGGGGGTGGGGTTAGGGTTGGGGGTGTGGCTGGGGGCAGGGTTATGGTTGGGGGTGTGGTCGGGGGCCGGGTTAGGGGCGTGGTTACGGTTGGGGGCGTGGCAGGGGGTGGGGTTAGGGTTGGGGGTGTGGCTGGGGGCGGGGTTAGGGGTGTGGCAGGGGGTGGGGTTACGGTTGGGGGTTTGGTAGGGGGCGGGGTTAGGGGCGTGGTTATTTTTGGGGGTGGGGTTAGGGTTGGGGGTGTGGCTGGGGGCGGGCTTAGGGGCGTGGCAGGGGGTGGGGTTACGGTTGGGGCTGTGGCAGGGGGCGGGGTTAGGGGCATGGTTATTCTTGGGGTTGGGGTTAGGTTTAGGGGCGTGGCAGGGGGCGGGGTTAGGGTTGGGGGTGTGGCAGGGGGTGGGGTTAGGGGTGTGGCAGGGGCTGGGGTTTGGGGGTGGGATTAGGGTTGGGGGTGTGGCAGGGGGTGGGGGTTAGGGGTTTGGTTATGGTTGGGGGTGTGGTTCGGGGTGTGGCAAGGGGGTGGGCGGGGCTAGGGGTGGGGTCGGGTGGTGGGAGGGGCTACGGGTGGGAGGGGGTGGGGTCGGGGTGGGAGGGGCTAGGGGTGGGAGGTGGTGGGGGGTGTGGTTATGGTAATTTATGGTAATTTATGCTAATTTCCCTATATACTAGTATATAAAAAATTAAAAATAATATGTCCGGTGCAGCCCCAGCAGCCCCTTGGGAGGAAAAAAAAAAATTTTTTTTTTTTTTTTTAATTTTTTTTTTTTTTTTTTTTCCTCCCAAGGGGCTGGTGGGGTTTATTTTTTAAATTTTAATTTTATTATTTATTATTTAATTTTAAAACTTGTCACTAAATTTGTGACAAGTTAAAGAGAAACAGAGAAAGTAAAGAGAAACAGAGAAAGTAAAGAGAAACAGAGAAAGTAAAGAGAAACAGAGAAAGTAAAGAGAAACAGAGAAAGTAAAGAGAAACAGAGAAAGTAAAGAGAAACAGAGAAAGTAAAGAGAAACAGAGAAAGTAAAGAGAAACAGAGAAAGTAAAGAGAAACAGAGAAAGTAAAGAGAAACAGAGAAAGTAAAGAGAAACAGAGAAAGTAAAGAGAAACAGAGAAAGTAAAGAGAAACAGAGAAAGTAAAGAGAAACAGAGAAAGTAAAGAGAAACAGAGAAAGTAAAGAGAAACAGAGAAAGTAAAGAGAAACAGAGAAAGTAAAGAGAAACAGAGAAAGTAAAGAGAAACAGAGAAAGTAAAGAGAAACAGAGAAAGTAAAGAGAAACAGAGAAAGTAAAGAGAAACAGAGAAAGTAAAGAGAAACAGAGAAAGTAAAGAGAAACAGAGAAAGTAAAGAGAAACAGAGAAAGTAAAGAGAAACAGAGAAAGTAAAGAGAAACAGAGAAAGTAAAGAGAAACAGAGAAAGTAAAGAGAAACAGAGAAAGTAAAGAGAAACAGAGAAAGTAAAGAGAAACAGAGAAAGTAAAGAGAAACAGAGAAAGTAAAGAGAAACAGAGAAAGTAAAGAGAAACAGAGAAAAGTAAAGAGAAACAGAGAAAAGTAGAAGAGAAACAGAGAAAAGTAGAAGAGAAACAGAGAAAAGTAGAAGAGAAACAGAGAAAAGTAGAAGAGAAACAGAGAAAAGTAGAAGAGAAACAGAGAAAAGTAGAAGAGAAACAGAGAAAAGTAGAAGAGAAACAGAGAAAAGTAGAAGAGAAACAGAGAAAAGTAGAAGAGAAAAAGACAAGGAGAAAGACAAAATAGAAGAGAGAATGACAGTAGATTAAAGACAATAGAAGAGAGAAAGAGAAAGACAGTAGAAGACATGAACAGACAGTAGAAGAGGGAGACACAGGAACAAAGTGGACAGTAGAGAATGAGTTGGCCAACTCAAGACAGAAGAGACAGACAAATAGAATTTGACACAGGCAGACACAGACACACCAACACAGACATACACAGCCAATCCAGTCACTACAAAGAGACAACATACAAAACCTACCTTAAGAAATAATGAGACAGGACACAGCAAAGCAAAACACAGCTTTATTCAAGTTTTATTGGTCCCTAACTGAGATAACAATGACACGAGACACAGCAAGGCAAAACACAGCTTTATTCAACTTTTATTGGTCCCTAACTGAGATAACAATGAGACAGGACACAGCAAAGCAAAACACAGCTTTATTCAAGTTTTATTGGTCCCTAACCAAGGATACAATGACACGAGACATTGCATAGCAAAACACAGATTTATTCAAGTTTTATTGATACCTAACCAAGGAAACAATGACACGAGACACAGCATGGCAAAACACAGACTTATTTGAGTTTTATTGGTACCTAACCGAGGAAATGACACAGTACACAAAACCAGAAAAAATGCCTTTATATACTAGCTCAAATTTGTTCCACACACCTAATATATCTTTAGAATCCCCTTCTCTAAACAAGTGACTTACAGAAATAACTAAGGACCCTTCACAACATCTGCCTGGCTTACTATCTCAGTGTTGCCTTTCAATTCTCCACACTACCCCTCTGACACAACTATGCCGTCCTCTCCTGCAAAGATCCCAATTACATTTTACTATCGTTGGTACTCACTTCTGCCATGAATCCACAATGCTCCCCCGGAGCTGTGCTCCGGGAGGCCTCCTAAATCATCCTGCCTGCCAAAACCCAGGTCCCAGGCCTTTCTGCATCCAAACATAGGCGATGAACATCGCCTCGCAGACCGACCGGGACCCGGGAAAAAAAACCCCAGCCGGGGGAGCGAAAAAAAAATCCCCCAGCTGGGGCTTTTTTATTCTAAGTAATTTTTTTAAGTACCTGAAAGGGAAAAAATTGTCATCTCCACATATACAACACAGACAACACCTACCCCCCAAGCCTATTATTATGACACAACACTGCCAATAAAATTCCTCAACCCTCATTCCACTGCTGCACAAGCCACTACCAGCTCTCAGCTACCAGCTATAGTTTCACTGCTTCTATCCGCCTACACCCTTCATCCACCGTGCTCCTCAGGAGCTGTGCTCCTGGAAGCCTCCTAAATCATCCTGCCTGCCAAAACCCAGGTCCCAGGCCTTTCTGCATCCAAACATAGGCGATGAACATCGCCTCGCAGACCGACCGGGACCCGGGAAAAAAAACCCCAGCCGGGGGAGCGAAAAAAAAATCCCCCAGCTGGGGCTTTTTTATTCTAAGTAATTTTTTTAAGTACCTGAAAGGGAAAAAATTGTCATCTCCACATATACAACACAGACAACACCTACCCCCCAAGCCTATTATTATGACACAACACTGCCAATAAAATTCCTCAACCCTCATTCCACTGCTGCACAAGCCACTACCAGCTCTCAGCTACCAGCTATAGTTTCACTGCTTCTATCCCCCTACACCCTTCATCCACCATGCTCCTCAGGAGCTGTGCTCCTGGAAGCCTCCAAAATCATCCTGCCTGCCAAAACCCAGGTCCCAGGCCTTTCTGCATCCAAACATAGGCGATGAACATCGCCTCGCAGACCGACCGGGACCCGGGAAAAAAAAACCCAGCCGGGGGAGTGAAAAAAAAATCCCCCAGCTGGGGCTTTTTTATTCTAAGTAATTTTTTTAAGTACCTGAAAGGGAAACAATGGTTACCTCAACATACAATGTACAAGCACAGGCTACACCTAAATCACTATGATACAAGCAAGCTAGCCCACAAAAACCAAGCCATCTACCCTACAAGAACCTGCAGCTACCACTATAGCACAATAAATGACTAAGAACTACATTTAAAAAATAAAAAAATTACAAGGCAATACACATTTCAGGACAAGGCAATACACATTTCAGGACAAGGCAATACACATTTCAGGACAAGGCAATACACATTTCAGGACAAGGCAATACACATTTCAGGACAAGGCAATACACATTCCAGGACAAGGCAATACACATTCCAGGACAAGGCAATACACATTCCAGGACAAGGCAATACACATTCCAGGACAAGGCAATACACATTCTAGGACAAGGCAATACACATTCTAGGACAAGGCAATACACATTTCAATACAAGGCAATTCACATTCTAGGACAAAGCAATACACATTTCAGGACAAGGCAATACACATTCTAGGACAAGGCAATACACATTTCAGGACAAGGCAATACACATTTCAGGACAAGGCAATACACATTTCAGGACAAGGCAATACACATTCTAGGACAAGGCAATACACATTTCAATACAAGGCAATACACATTCTAGGACAAGGCAATACACATTCTAGGACAAGGCAATACACATTTCAATACAAGGCAATACACATTCTAGGACAAAGCAATACACATTCTAGGACAAGGCAATACACATTTCAGGACAAGGCAATACACATTTCAGGACAAGGCAATACACATTTCAACACAAGGCAATACACATTTCAACACAAGGCAATACACATTTCAACACAAGGCAATTCACATTTCAACACAAGGCAATTCACATTTCAACACAAGGCAATTCACATTTCAACACAAGGCAATTCACATTTCAACACAAGGCAATTCACATTTCAACACAAGGCAATTCACATTTCAACACAAGGCAATTCACATTTCAACACAAGGCAATTCACATTTCAACACAAGGCAATACACTTTCAGGTATAAGGCAATATAAGTACATCAGTACAAAGCAACAGACACTCAATTAAGGCAATACAAGTACAGCACTACCCACACCCAGGTCCAAGGCTACCCACACCCAGGTCCAAGGCTACCCACACCCAGGTCCAAGGCTACCCACACCCAGGTCCAAGGCTACCCACACCCAGGTCCAAGGCTACCCACACCCAGGTCCAAGGCTACCCACACCCAGGTCCAAGCTTCAAGTACATCACTACAAGGCAATTCACATTTCGATACAAGGCAATTCACATTTCGATACAAGGCAATTCACATTTCGATACAAGGCAATTCACATTTCGATACAAGGCAATTCACATTTCGATACAAGGCAATTCACATTTCGATACAAGGCAATTCACATTTCGATACAAGGCAATTCACATTTCGATACAAGGCAATTCACATTTCGATACAAGGCAATTCACATTTCGATACAAGGCAATTCACATTTCGATACAAGGCAATTCACATTTCGATACAAGGCAATTCACATTTCGATACAAGGCAATTCACATTTCGATACAAGGCAATTCACATTTCGATACAAGGCAATTCACATTTCGATACAAGGCAATTCACATTTCAATACAAGGCAATTCACATTTCAATACAAGGCAATACACTTTCAGGTATAAGGCAATATAAGTACATCGGTACAAAGCAACAGACACTCAATTAAGGCAATACAAGTACAGCACTACACACACCCAGGTCCAAGGCTACCCACACCCAGGTCCAAGGCTACCCACACCCAGGTCCAAGCTTCAAGTACATCACTACAAGGCAATTCACGTTTCAATACAAGGCAATTCACGTTTCAATACAAGGCAATTCACGTTTCAATACAAGGCAATTCACGTTTCAATACAAGGCAATTCACGTTTCAATACAAGGCAATTCACGTTTCAATACAAGGCAATTCACGTTTCAATACAAGGCAATTCACGTTTCAATACAAGGCAATTCACGTTTCAATACAAGGCAATTCACGTTTCAATACAAGGCAATTCACGTTTCAATACAAGGCAATTCACGTTTCAATACAAGGCAATTCACGTTTCAATACAAGGCAATTCACGTTTCAATACAAGGCAATTCACGTTTCAATACAAGGCAATTCACGTTTCAATACAAGGCAATTCACGTTTCAATACAAGGCAATTCACGTTTCAATACAAGGCAATACACTTTCAGGTATAAGGCAATATAAGTACATCAGTACAAAGAAACAGACACTCAATTAAGGCAATACAAGTACAGCACTACACACACACAGGTACAAGGCAACACACACACAGGTACAAGGCAACACACACACAGGTACAAGGCAACACACACACAGGTACAAGGCAACACACACACAGGTACAAGGCAACACACACACAGGTACAAGGCAACACACACACAGGTACAAGGCAACACACACACAGGTACAAGGCAACACACACACAGGTACAAGGCAACACACACACAGGTACAAGGCAGGTCCAAGGCTACCCACACCCAGGTCCAAGGCTACCCACACCCAGGTCCAAGCTTCAAGTACATCACTACAAGGCAGTACACAGTTGGTTTCAAGGCAATACACATACATCATTACAAATCAATACACATGCAGTGGCAATGCATACCACTAGATTGTTACAATGCTATACTCAGTCAATTACAGCCAGTTCCATCGCATTACACACACGAGTACGCTCACAATGCAGTCAAAAACCGTTATTGAAAATACAGTACGTATTCAAGTACAGAGTCCAGCGGGGAGGTAAACAAATATTCAGGACTATACACAAAGACAGACAAAGAAGGCATTACAGACTTCTGCTTAAGTCTGCATTACAGACTACTTACAGGCAAATACTTCAATGACTCCGTCAAGTACTACAACTACACAAACTCAATTTCAGCACAGACTCAAATTAGGATTAAACTGCAAGGCATCACAAAGTCAAACAAAAGCCACTACAGACTAAATCTACCGCTCTAAAGTAGGGCTGTAAAAGTCAAACAATGAAGTAAGGCAGTACAAGTATACATTCAAATAAAAAGCTATGCAAAATCAATCCTTCACGTACATTGCAACACCGGGTCGTGTACCTAGTCCCCTACAATGCTATAGGCTCACTGGCACACTAATACAGTCCCATAGAGGCAAATGTAGCGCACTACAGACTCAAACGCCATTACATTACATAGCAATACAGTGCAATAAAAACTCAAATAAGCACTCAAATATAGGGCACTGTAATCTAATACAGTACAACATGCTGTAACAAAGCCACCCTAACACACACATAAGGCTTCACAGAACAATACAACCACACATGGAAAACACCAATGGAACCACAGACAGTAATACAGCCTATTTTGGTGCACTTGAGTAAAAAAATAGAGTAACAACTCAGACACCAGGTCAAGTACGGCGCGACACCAGGTCAAGTACGGCGCGACACCAGGTCAAGTACGGCGCGACACCAGGTCAAGTACGGCGCGACACCAGGTCAAGTACGGCGCGACACCAGGTCAAGTACGGCGCGACACCAGGTCAAGTACGGCGCGACACCAGGTCAAGTACGGCGCGACACCAGGTCAAGTACGGCGCGACACCAGGTCAAGTACGGCGCGACACCAGGTCAAGTACGGCGCGACACCAACATGAACCATACTGTACAATGCAGTAAATGTTCTAATACAGAAATACAAGGAGGGACTGAAGACACAGAACCTAGCACCTTTGTGGCACGTGGCCACAAAGTCATGGCAATTCAATTACAAAGCATTGCAAGGCACTGAGAACTAAATCACACATACAATGTATATCTGGAAACCTACAGTACAAAGTCAGTATACTGCCAAACAGCAGATACAGAGCCCTACAAAACCAAACACCAGAACAACACATTTGTTACCTGATGGGCTTTGAGACTGAAACCCTGAAGGAGGCACAGATGAAATACAACATAGCGCTGCCGTGGAAACACAGTTTGCTAGACGAAAAGGCGCAGGTTTGGATGGTCTCCCCGAAGACAGTTCTCTGTAAACCGTGCAGAATCCTAGGGCGTCCTGTCTACCGGCACCGACTGTCCCACAGCACGCCCTCCTCGGACGACACGCTCATCGGAGACACCGTGCTTCTGTCACCTAGAAGACCAAGAGACAAAATTACTGTTCTGCTCTGTAAAATGATCCTCGTCATTCCCACCACTCCACCTCACCTCACCTCAAATGCTCAGCCAAGTCCAACAATGGCCAGGACAGCATCTGCAAAAAAAAAAAAAAAAAGGCAAATGCTTTAGCGAGGGGTCAAGGACTTTGATCTTACTGAAAGAGCTTACTAGCATCTCACCTTCTTAAGCAGTTGATGGGTGTACTTCCTGACACCTCAATGGCTCTACAGGGCACCTGAAAAGAGCAAGGCAATTTGTAATATACTGCTGCTTCCAACAAAACCCTCCCAGAGAATTGCCCAATCTCCTTTACCTTAATCCTTCGCCAGATGCCCCTCAGGCATGTTAGTCTGAACTGGATACCGAGGCACCACCTGAAAAAATACACAGGTAATGTTTTTTACTTCAATACTACTCATAACATTTAACACTTCCAGCAGGCAATTTCACAGTGCTCACCTTCCAAATGTCATGTCCCATTGAGATGAACTGCCTGCTCTACACAGCTTTGCAACCTAAAAAAAAAAAAAAAAAAAAAAAAACCACATTAATGCTGCTCAGAGCAACTACATCCACCTGCCCTGTGACAGACTTTACCAAGCCTTGCTATGACATTCAGCTACCCACCTGCTTTGCTTTTTGTTCCACGTCCTGGACTTCTGCATCTGTAAGAAATAAATCAAACTAATCTCAGGGATTCTAATAAATATTGAAAGCACCTCCCCACCAACACCAAACACTGACTAACCTTCAGGTGCCATCTTTCTCGCCTCCTCCAGCCTTTTTCTGCTCGTCTTTGTCACACGGCATCTGAAAAACGGTATTATGCAAGTCACTGAAATGCTGCTCAACAGCTGGAATATTCCCTTAGGGCTCTTCCGACAAACCCTGACCCTACAACGCCAGGCAGGGCAGCTCCAACCCAAACACAAACTCAAGACACAACCCTGCAAACCACGAGACTATGTCAAGAGACCACCAAGCAAGAAGCGTATCTCCGGCATCCAAGACTGCTTGGCAAGAAGACCTACGGCGATGTGACTGCGAAGCTAGGAGATGAAGCGATGGATGCCAAAAAACATGGACTTCAAGACCTGAGGACACAAGGACGTGTGGATCGATTCCCGCTCTGGGAAAATCTAAGACCAGAGATGCTGATGCAGGTGGCAATGATGTTTCAGAAGATGACCATCAAGAAACTTCCAAGATGAAAGACCAATATATGGTTTACATCTGTCACACAAGAAAAAGATGCTGCTGACCAGGAAATGCTTTCCAGGGATGATGCCCAAGACGGAGGACTTGTTCTGTGAGGACATACAGAAGACCATCAAGGCCTGAGGAAGCGCCGAGACGAAGACGGACAACACAAAACGCACAACCCCAGACACCAAGGCTGGAGCTGCCCTGCCCACACTAGCATCGTGCAGGAAACTAACTCGCTCCGCTTATCCACGCAAAGGAGGCTACTCCCAGACAGCCCTCTCCCAGAAAGCAAACTTCAAAATCCCTCCAGCAACTCCCAACCTCAACCGCCCAACAATTCAGTCCCTCGACTTATCTTTCCGAGAGCTGGGGTTCGGAATCTATGTCCAGCAGCAAACACCACTCCGTGACAGGCACGTTCCTTCAGTACACACATTCCTGTTCACCATCTGCAATCAGAAAAAAAAAAAAAAAAAAGGAAAAAATCAGAATCCATGTCACCAGTTAGGACCGCTTCAGCCATCTCCAAACACTTACACTACAAAAAAGAGGCCTCAGAAGAGTCCCACAGCATTCTTCTCGCCTTCTTGATCCAGAGTTCAATCCTGTCTACACCACTGCTTTGGGCACCTAAAAAGAACAAGAGAGAGTTACTGTTGTGATGATTGATCATCACGAGCTCCATGAACCCCCCTGTACCACCTCACCTTTAAGGGTCATCTGTTCTCAACAGTAGGAGGCACACCGCCTGCAAAAATAGAGGAAACATTTAACCGAGTTGATATAAAACACGTGAACAACTCTGCACACAGCCATCTCACCTTCTCCAACTGTTCCTCAAGACATGGCTTTGTCACTCCAGCACTGTGTGTGACACCTGCAAAAGTCAAGGCAAAAGGCACACGCTGAGCTATTGCCTACAACTACACCCAGGCCACTGTGACATCTATCTCCTGCTCCATTACCTTTGCCCCTCGCCCATCTGTCTGCCGTCTCTTTGGGGTACCACGATGAGGTTAGGAGGGCACCTGAAAAACAAAAAAAAAAAACCCACAAAACAACAAGGGATGCTCATGACCAACCAATAATACAACACCTGAGAATAACTGCTCCTCCAGCCCACCGGCCATCGCTCACCTTGCCACAGCCACCTCTGGTGTCCGTACCCCGCTTCGCTCGCTGCTTCCACCTTCAAAATGACAACAAACCATAATGTGGTCAGGTAGCCAAGGGAGGCAGCTTGCCACCAACTGCACACCCTGACTAACCTTCAGCTGGTTCCCTTGTCTCCTCCTCCATCCGTTTCTTGCTCATCCTTGACTTGCGGGATCTGAAAAACAGGATTACGCAAGTTACCGCACCGCCGCTCAACACCGAGTCGGTCAGGTTGCGGTGCTTCTGTGGTCCCTGATCCTACACGGCAGGCAGGGCAGCTCCAAGCCAAACACTCACAGGCACAGACTGACCCGAGACACAGCCACGTGAGTCACAAGACTTGAGCTCAAGATAAAACTCGCAGCAAGAAGAGGGACTCTGGAATCCAAGACTTTTGGGCAATAAGACCTACGGCGATGCGTCTGCAAAGCGAGGGAACGAAGCGACGGATGCCCGAGAAGCCGCCTTCAAGACCTGAGGATGCAAGGATGTGGGGAATAAGTCCCCCTCAGGGAAACTGGGTGGACAGAGATCAGATGACAACGCAATTGAGAACGACATTGCGGAAGACGACCATCAAGAAACTTCCAAGTCAAGAGACCGATCTGCAATTTAAACTCATTGTGCAGAATAACATGCTGCTGATCAGTACCGTGCTGATCAGGAAAGGCTTTGCAGGGATAATGCCCAAGATGCGAGACTTGCTCTGTGAGGACACGCAGAAGACCATCAAGACCGGAGGAAGCTCTAAGACAAAGACAGACAACACAAAACACACAACCCCACACACCGAAGCTGGAGCTGCCCTGCCCACGCTGGAATCACACTGGAAAGTAACCTGTTCCTTCACCCACCCAAAGGGGGCTGCTCCCAGACAACCCTCTCCCCTACACTAACTTCAAAACACCACCTGCAGTTCCCAGCCTCGACTCCTCTGCTCAGCCCCTCCCCACCCGCCCCTGGGCGCTCAACTTATCTTCAAGAGCGACAGCAGCACAAAGCCATGGTCGGTAACGAAAACCACATTGTTTGACTGGGATGTGCTTCCAGTCGCACGGTTCCTCTTCATCCCCTAGACGTAAAAAAGGAAAAAAACACAACCCACAGATCGCAAACAGCGCTGGCACAAGTCCCACCTAAGCCAACGCACGCTACTTCTGCTGCACTCACCTCCTCGAGGGAGCCCCATGGTATACCACGCACCTTCTCCTTCCAGAGTTGAACGCTATCGCCACCATTGATTGGGGCACCTGAAACACCAAGAGAAAGAGTTCCTGTTCTGCTGATCAGAAGTCACCAGCCCCATGAACCCCTCGCTACCAACTCAACTCAACTTCAACGCTCATCCGGTTCCAAAGGTGGCACGCACAGCGCCTGCAAAAACAAAAGGAAACGTTTAAGTGACTTGATGTAAAATACATGGCTGACCCAGCCCACCACCAGCTCACCTTCTCCAACCCCTCCTAAATGTGTGTCTTTGTCCCTCCAAGGATGGTTGTGGCACCTGCAAAAGTCAAAGCAAAAGGAACATGCTGAGGTAGTGCCTCAGCCTCTCACCCATCTGCCTGCCATCCTCATGGGGTGCCAAAAGTAGGTTTGGAGGACACCTGGAAAACACAAAAAACAGGGGATGCCAATGCCTTCAACGAAAATAAAACACCCGAGAAATAACTGCTCCTCCAGCACACCAGCCTTTGCTCACCTTGCCAGAGCCACCTCCGGAACAGATATTCTGCTTCCTTGGCTGCTCTCACCTTCAAAAGGACAAACAAACCATAATGTGGCCAGGTAGCCAGGAGTGGGACCTTCACTCCAACACCGACTAACCTTTGGACGGCGCTCTTCTCTCCTCCCGCTCTTTCGTGTACATCCTTGTCACACGGGATCTGAAAAACAGTGATACACAAGTCACTGGAACACTGCCCAACAGCTGAACTATTCAGTTATGGCTCTTCCAGCAAACTCCGGGAAGGGCAGCTCCAAGCCAAACACTCAGACCAGTTCGAGACACAGCCCTCCAAATTACGAGACTCGATCTCAAGAGAACACCAAGCAAAAAGAATATCTCTGGGATCCAAGACTGTTGGGCAAGAAGACCTACGGCAATGCAACTGCAAAACGAGAGGCTGAATCAAGGGACGCCGAAGAACCCGTGCTTCAAGACCTGATGACACGAGGATGCGGGGAACAAAGTCCCACTCTGGGAAAGTCCACGACCAGAGATGATGCTGATGCAGGTGGCGATGATGTTTCAGAAGATGACCATCAGGAAGCTTCCCAGATGAAAGACCTATCTACACTTCAAACTTGTCACACAAGAAGAAGATGCTGCTGACTAGGACTGTGCTGATGAGTAAAGGCCTTGCAGGGATGAGGGTCAAGATGTGGGACTTGCTCTGAGAGGACATCAAGGCCTGAGAAAGCTTTAAGACAAAGACATACAACACAAACTACACACCACCACACACCAAGGCTGGAGCTGCCCTGCCCACACTGGCATCACATCAGAAATTAACCCACTTCCTTCACCTGACCAAAGGAGCCTGCTCCCAGACTGCCCTCTCCCCTACACTAACTTCAAAACCCCTTCCACAACTCCCACAAGCCTTGACCCCTCTACACCACTGGTCCCTCAACTTATCTTTCAGAGGACTGGCTCTCCAAAGTCGTGGTTAGCCAGGAAAATAGACAGGAGCAGCCCAGAATAATCCTCAACTTGCAAGGTTCCCCTTTGCCACCTGCATCAAAAAAAAAAAAAAAAAGTCACACCACAACACCAAAACAAGCAAACAAAAAAAACTCCACACACATAACCACAACACCAAAACACCTACCAGAATATTCAGCAATAAGTCCAACATCAGCCAGCCCCATTCCCTTCCAAATGTCCCAGCTACGCAGAAGAGCCCTGCGGGGTCCCACTCGCCCACGCTTTCCAGAGCTGGACGCTGTAGGCATCGTCATTCAGGGAACCTAAAAGGCACAAAACTATTGTTCTGCTTGAGAGAAGACACTAGCTCCACTACCACCTGCACTACCACCTCACCTCCAATGCACATTCAATTCCTGGAACTTGCTAGCATCATGCCAGGGAGGGACAGGCTCCCATCAACTACCCAAAGGGCACCGCTTCTGGACAGCCCGCTCCCCTACAGTAACTTTAAAACCCGAGCCGGCGATTCCTAACCTTGACCCCTCCACGCAGACCCTCCCCAACCATCCTCCCTTTCTCTTACCTTTCAAACGGCTGGGGCTCTGAAGCGCTGGACAGAAAAGTAACCCACATTGGCTGATGGGAATCTTCCCAAAACCACCAAGTTCCTCCTCAGCATCTGCAACAACAAACGGCAGTGCCACCAGAAATAGGACATCAGCTAAATACCAACCCCTTCCACAAGCTCCTCATAACCCCCAACTTGCCCTGCTCACCTTCCCCTTCCACACGTTATGGCCACCATCACTTCTGGCACCTGAAATTGCAGGAGACACAAAATTACTGTTCTGCTTTTTACCATCTCCTCATTACCATCCCGCCTTCGCTACAGCACTCTTCCCCCCTGACTGACACCTCCAAAGGTGGCACGTGCAGCACCTGCAAAAACAAAGGGAAACTCTTAACTGAGTCGACGTAAAAATCTCGGGATGAGCCAGCCCGCAACCATATCACCTTCTCTGACCGCTCCTCAATGCGTGGTTTTCTGTGGCACCTGCAAAAGTCAAAGCAAAAGCCACATGCTGAGATATTGCCCCAATCAACAGCAGCCACACCAGCCTTTGCTCAGAAAACTTCAACATCCCGTCTGCAACAACTCCCAACCTCAGCACTTCAGTTCAGTCCCTCAACTTATCTTCCTGAGGGATGGTGGTTTTGGATCTATGTCCAGCAAAACACCACGCTGTCTGACAGGCATGTTCCTCTTCATCACCTGCAAACACTAAAAGAGGAAAATCAGAAACAGTGTCACCAATAAGGTGCACTTCAGCCATCAACAACCACTTATACTACACCCACCACCTCAAAAGAGCCCCACCCAGTTCCACTCACCTCCCTGATCCAGAGTTGAATGCTGTGTCAAAGCAGTTGAATGTCCACTGCTTTGGACACCTGGAAGACCAAGAGAAAGAGTTACTGTTTTGCTGATCAGCAGCCACCAGCTCCACGAACCCACTCTCTACCACCCCAGCTCACCTTCAGTGCTCAGCCGGTTCCAAAGGTGGCACGCACAGCACCTGAAACATAAGGGAAACAGAGTTGATGTTAATACATGGCTGACCCAGCCCACAGCCATCTCACCTTCTCCGACTGCTCCTCAAGACATGGCTTTGTCACTCCAGCACTGTGTGTGACACCTGCAAAAGTCAAAGCAAAAGGCACACGCCGAGATATTGTCCCCAACAACAAGCAGCCCACTGTGATGTCCATCTCCTGCTTCTTTACCTCGGCCTCTCACCCATCTGCCTGCCATCTCTTTGGGGTGCCAAAACAAGGTTAGGAGTGCACCTGAAAAAAACCACAAACAACAAGGGATGTTCATGACCAACCAATAATACAACACCTGAGAATAACTGCTCCTCCAGCCCACCAGCCTTTGCTCACCTTGCCACAGCCACCTCCGGTGCCCGTATCTCGCTTCGCTCGCCGCTTCCGCCTTCAAAATGACAACAAACCATAATGCGGTCGAGCACCCAAAGGAGGCACCTTCCCACCAACCCCACACCCTGACCAACCTTCAGATGGCGGCCTCCTCTCCTCCTCCATCTGTTTCTTGATGGTCATTGACACGTGGGATCTGAAAAACAGGATTATGTAAGTCACTGGGAAGCTGCTCAGCAGCGAGTCGGTCAGGTTGTGTCGCTTTCCATGGCCCCTGAACCTACCCAGCGGGCAGGGCAGCTCCAAGCCAAACACTCACAGGCACAGACTGACCCGAGACACAGCCACGTGAGTCACAAAACTTGACCTCGAGATAAAACTCGCAGCAAGAACAGGGACTCTGGAATCCAAGACTTTTGGGCAATAAGACCTACAGCGATGCGTCTGCAAAGCGAGGGAACGAAGCGACGGATGCCCGAGATGCCGCCTTCAAGACCTGAGGATGCAAGGATGTGGGGAATGAGTCCCCCTCAGGGAAACTGGGTGGACAGAGATCAGATGACAATGCAATTGAGAACGACATTGCGGAAGACAACCATCAAGAAACTTCCAAGTCAAGAGACCGATCTGCAATTTAAACTCATTGTGCAGAATAACACGCTGCTGATCAGTACCATGCTGATCAGGAAAGGCTTTGCAGGGATAATGCCCAAGATGCGAGACTTGCTCTGTGAGGACACACAGAAGACCATCAAGACTGGAGGAAGCTCTAAGACAAAGACAAACAACACAAGATACACAACCCCACACACCAAGGCTAGAGCTGCCCTACCCACCCTAGCATTGTGCTGGAAACTAACATGCTCTGTTCACCCACTCAAAGGGGGCTAATTGTAGACAGCCCTCTCCCAGATGCCATCTTCAAAATCCCTCCTGCAACTCCAAGCCTCAGCCCCTCTGCAACCAAGTTCCTGTACGTAACTTTCAGAGGGCTGTGGATCTAAATTTATGTGCAGCAACGAAACCACGCTGTCTGACTAGCACGTTCCTGCAGTTTTAAGGTTCCTCTTCAACAACTGCATTAAAAAAAAAAAAAAAAAAAAAAAAAAAAAAAAAAAGTAATAAGTAGAAAAAAAAAACTAACAAGTAGAAAAAAAAAAAATTGCATGCAAGCATACTCTTGCTATAAAAAGCTCTAACTTACCGTGGTTTTAAAGTTCTTACCTTAAAGAGTCTTCTCAAACAGCCCAGACACCTCCACAGCTGCAGTCAGCTCCAGGAGTAGGAGAGCTCTGACCTCAGAGAAGCCCAAGAGCTGACTGAAGCCCCTAGCCAAAGGCTGTGGCTTATATACCACAGGCACCACCCACAGCTTTTCCCACAATCCCCTGGGAAAGAGGAGGTGGCAATTACCACAAGGTATAAAAGCAGCCAGAGGAGAAGCAGTCAGTTTTCTCCTCTTTCTTCAGTTTGCGGGACAAGCAGAGAGACTCCATGATGCCGGCTGAGGAATTTTGGGTTTTTTCTCTCTCCTTGTTACTTCAGCAACATGACCAGGTAAGAATTCAACCCAAAGGGAACCTTAACAGAGTAAGGTTCGGACAGAAAAGAGGAAAGAACAAGTGGGGTGGGTCACAGATACGGACTCACAAAGTCTCCTGAAAGACTCAGAGGGATGAGAGCTCTGCAACAAAGCTAAAAGTGCGCTAAAGGCAAGCTGGAAGGCAGTATTCTGTTAGAGGGGTCATTTTTGGATCGAAGACACTGAAGAAAGCTGAGGGGCACAAGCAGCAGTCTGGAGGGGATTTTAATAGAATACAGGCGACCCTGGGATGTTGGGAACCGAATGACAGAGGGCGTCAGAAGAGCTTCTCGTGGAGCGAAAAAGGAGTAAAATGCACAACGGAGCCGGAAGGTGGCTGTGGGACGCCGACAGGGGGTGTGACGTTGGCCTCCGGAGGTGTGGTGGTGAGAGAAGGGTGCTGTGAGAGAGGTAAAAGGCGGCTGTGGGACACGAGGAAAAACCGTACGTGTCCAGTTGATGTACGGATGTCCTTGGGGGCTGAGGGACTGAACAGATGTCTAAGATCACAACAAATGAAGGAAGGGTTCTGGGGTGCAAAGAGAGCCTGAAGAAGGATTCTGTCTCCGTAAGAGAGCTAAAAAGAGCACCACAGAGATCGAAGGGTGTGGGGCGGCGTGAGGATGGTCTCGAAAGGAGCGGTGCCCTGAATGAGAGGGCTCTGACGGGCAATAATGTTGAAGAAGAGTCCGGGAAGACCCTCTGGCAGAGTCTTGAGGGGGAGACCGGACCCCCGTCCCTTTCTGAACGCTTCCTCGGAGAGGACCCTGGGTGTGGCTGGATGTGGTCTTTGCCCCTGGCAGTAAAGCGGAGTTGATACTCTCCCTCTGCCCCGGAGTTGGTGTATTTTGTCCTGCCTTTTAATACCTCGCTACCTGCCGCATGATGTGCACCCGTTCCGTTGTATAAAGGGTTTCTTTAAAATGCATCTTACCCCAGGGTGATTGGTCTCTTGGCTCTTCTGCATGTGCCTTTGATTTCACTGGTTGTTTCATCTGAACCTGAAGTTCTGACAGTTTGCTGCCATCCCCAAATAAATTGATCCGTTTGCTTCCTGGTCTCCATATGGAACTCTAATTCCTGAAATTCAGCTTTCATTTTGCCGTCTCCGTGTCCTGTGGACTTATCTGGCTCTCGAGGGGGGAGGGGCTTGCTGCGCTGCTTTTCTATTAGTCTGTCCTTGGTGTTTCACATGGCATCGGTTTCACTAGATTTCAAGGACAGTTGAGACTGTCCTGAGGTCTATATAGGTCTGCTACTTAATATGATACTTTGCCAGATGGGCGGGGTCAGCGCAAAAGACACAGGCACCCAAATAAAGAAGTTAGTTTATATTTACTGATGTATTAAATTATAAGAGAACAAGTGAAGAAACAAACAACAAAACTGAAGTGCGATAGCAAAGCCAAAGCAAAACACACCAGCTCATGTAATTGTAACTATACAGACGCAGCGATAAAGAGTAAGAAAGATGTGTCACCGATTGCTGTAATGATTCGACTTTCCCTGGATCTGCGGTTGCTGGGGAGCCCTGGTTGTTACGAGGACACGGAGAACCCTTCCCAGCAGTTGGAAAATCCTACACGGTGCGTCCTTTTGTAGGTGAGGATGCCAGAAAGGGTCCAGTTTTTCGAGTATCCCGTTGCCGCTAGTCTGAAGGACTTGAGCTTTTCTTAACGTGAAAACGTCCGGTCTTACGCCCCGTAACGACCGAAACCGGGGCCTGGCTGGGGCTCAAGTCGCAGATCGTAGGGCTGCCTAAACTATCTCCCCTAGACATGTTACTGGTGGTTACCTAAAATATCTGCCCGGGCAGTTCGGTATATTGGCTGCTTTTGCACTCTCTCGTGGTTTGAAAAAAATTTCTCAGAATGGGGAGGGTAAGCTACTGCTTTCACAAACCTTTTTCCTCCTACATACTTAGCTGATCTCCCAGTAAACCAAATGTGCTCCGTCTCAGGATGAGTTAATAGATCCAAGTTTTTTCCAAACCTCATTAAAGATTCATTTTTGAGTGCAAAATCAGGGTTTACTTCTTGATTATTCATGGGGGGCAGTGGCTAGCTGCTAGTGGAAGGCAGCCACACCATAGCCTCCCGCTTTGACTCTATCTTGAATATATTTGACCCATTGCATGATAGGAATTATGGCAGACAGAGCCACTTTATATCCTACTGTGAGTTGTTCTAGTTCTAGCGCAGCCCAAAAATGTGCCGCAACAGTCACTCTTTGCATGTGTTTGGCAGTCTCGAGCGTTCGGATTTTGGGGCCCTTTGAGCAATATTGGAGAATGGCTGCCGAGGGCTGGTAGATTCGAGGTTTGTGCTCAAAGGCAAAGCCGTAGGCCGATCGTTGGTGGTGCTGTGGGTGGGGTACCATGTGAGGGTTAGGGCCAGCCCAAGTTTTCAGTGGTCACTCTTTGCATGTGTTTTGCAGTCTCAGTCGTTCGGATTTTGGGGCCCTTTGAGCAATATTGGAGAATGGCTGCCGAGGGCTGGTAGATGCGAGGTTTGTGGCCAAAGGCAAAGCCATAGGCCGATCGTTGGTGGTGCTGTGGGTGGGGTACCATGTGAGGGTTAGGGCCAGCCCAGGTTTTCAGTGGTCACTCTTTGCATGTGTTTTGCAGTCTCAGTCGTTCAGATTTTGGGGCCCTTTGAACAATATTGGAGAATGGCTGCCGAGGGCTGGTAGATTCGAGGTTTGTGGTCAAACGCAAAGCCGTAGGCCGATGGTTGGTGGTGCTGTGGGTGGGGTACCATGTGAGGGTTAGGGCCAGCCAAAGTTTTCAGTGGTCACTCTTTGCATGTGTTTTGCAGTCTCAGTCGTTCGGATTTTGGGGCCCTTTGAGCAATATTGGAGAATGGCTGCCAAGGGCCGGTAGATTCGAGGTTTGTGGTCAAAGGCAAAGCCGTAGGCCGATGGTTGGTGGTGCTGTGGGTGGGGTACCATGTGAGGGTTAGGGCCAGCCCAAGTTTTCAGTGGTCACTTTTTGCATGTGTTTTGCAGTCTCAGTCGTTTGGATTTTGGGGCCCTTTGAGCAATATTGGAGAATGGCTGCCGAAGGCTGGTAGATTCGAGGTTTGTGGTCAAAGGCAAAGCCGTAGGCCGATCGTTGGTGGTGCTGTGGGTGGGGTACCATGTGAGCGTTAGGGCCAGCCAAAGTTTTCAGTGGTCACTCTTTGCACGAGTTTTGCAGTCTCAGTCGTTCGGATTTTGGGGCCCTTTGAGCAATATTGGAGAATGGCTGCCGAGGGCTGATAGATTCGAGGTTTGTGGGCAAAGGCAGAGCCGTAGACCCATGGTTGGTGGTGCTGTGGGTGGGGTACCATGTGAGGGTTAGGGCCAGCCCAAGTTTTCAGTGGTCACTCTTTGCATGTGTTTTGCAGTCTCAGTCGTTCGGATTTTGGGGCCCCACTGAGCAATATTGGAGAATGGCTGCCGAGGGCCGGTAGATTCGAGGTTTGTGGTCAAACGCAAAGCCGTAGACCCATGGTTGGTGGTGCTGTGGGTGGGGTACCATGTGAGGGTTAGGGCCAGCCAAAGTTTTCAGTGGTCACTTTTTGATTGTGTTTTGCAGTCTCAGTCATTCGGATTTTGGGGCCCTTTGAGCAATATTGGAGAATGGCTGCCGAGGGCTGGTAGATTCGAGGTTTGTGGTCAAAGGCAAAGCCGTAGGCCGATGGTTGGTGGTGCTGTGGGTGGGGTACCATTTGAGGGTTAGGGCCAGCCAAAGTTTTCAGTGGTCACTCTTTGCATGTGTTTTGCAGTCTCAGTCGTTCGGATTTTGGGGCTCTTTGAGCAATATTGGAGAATGGCTGCCGAGGGCTGGTAGATTCGAGGTTTGTGGTCAAACGCAAAGCCGTAGACCCATGGTTGGTGGTGCTGTGGGTGGGGTACCATGTGAGGGTTAGGGCCAGCCAAAGTTTTCATTGGTCACTCTTTGCACGTGTTTTGTAGTCTCAGTCGTTCGGATTTTGGGGCCCTTTGAGCAATATTGGAGAATGGCTGCCGAGGGCTGGTAGATTCGAGGTTTGTGGTCAAACGCAAAGCCGTAGGCCGATCGTTGGTGGTGCTGTGGGTGGGGTACCATGTGAGGGTTAGGGCCAGCCAAAGTTTTCAGTGGTCACTCTTTGCATGTGTTTTGCAGTCTCAGTCGTTCGGATTTTGGGGCCCTTTGAGCAATATTGGAGAATGGCTGCCGAGGGCTGGTAGAGTTGAGGTTTGTGGTCAAACGCAAAGCCGTAGGCCGATGGTTGGTGGTGCTGTGGGTGGGGTACCATGTGAGGCTTAGGGCCAGCCCAAGTTTTCAGTGGTCACTCTTTGCATGTGTTTTGCAGTCTCAGTCGTTCGGATTTTGGGGCCCTTTGAGCAATATTGGAGAATGGCTGCCGAGGGCTGGTAGATTCGAGGTTTGTGGTCAAACGCAGAGCCGTAGACCCATGGTTGGTGGTGCTGTGGGTGGGGTACCATGTGAGGGTTAGGGCCAGCCAAAGTTTTCAGTGGTCACTTTTTGATTGTGTTTTGCAGTCTCAGTCATTCGGATTTTGGGGCCCTTTGAGCAATATTGGAGAATGGCTGCCGAGGGCTGGTAGATTCGAGGTTTGTGGTCAAAGGCAAAGCCGTAGGCCGATCGTTGGTGGTGCTGTGGGTGGGGTACCATTTGAGGGTTAGGGCCAGCCAAAGTTTTCAGTGGTCACTCTTTGCATGTGTTTTGCAGTCTCAGTCGTTCGGATTTTGGGGCCCCACAGAGCAATATTGGAGAATGGCTGCCGAGGGCTGGTAGATTCGAGGTTTGTGGTCAAACGCAAAGCCGTAGACCCATGGTTGGTGGTGCTGTGGGTGGGGTACCATGTGAGGGTTAGGGCCAGCCAAAGTTTTCATTGGTCACTCTTTGCACGTGTTTTGTAGTCTCAGTCGTTCGGATTTTGGGGCCCTTTGAGCAATATTGGAGAATGGCTGCCGAGGGCCGGTAGATTCGAGGTTTGTGGTCAAAGGCAAAGCCGTAGGCCGATCGTTGGTGGTGCTGTGGGTGGGGTACCATGTGAGGGTTAGGGCCAGCCAAAGTTTTCAGTGGTCACTCTTTGCATGTGTTTTGCAGTCTCAGTCGTTCGGATTTTGGGGCCCTTTGAGCAATATTGGAGAATGGCTGCCGAGGGCTGGTAGATTTGAGGTTTGTGGTCAAACGCAAAGCCGTAGGCCGATGGTTGGTGGTGCTGTGGGTGGGGTACCATGTGAGGGTTAGGGCCAGCCCAAGTTTTCAGTGGTCACTCTTTGCATGTGTTTTGCAGTCTCAGTCGTTCGGATTTTGGGGCCCTTTGAGCAATATTGGAGAATGGCTGCCGAGGGCTGGTAGATTCGAGGTTTGTGGTCAAACGCAGAGCCGTAGACCCATGGTTGGTGGTGCTGTGGGTGGGGTACCATGTGAGGGTTAGGGCCAGCCCAAGTTTTCAGTGGTCACTCTTTGCATGTGTTTTGCAGTCTCAGTCGTTCGGATTTTGGGGCCCTTTGAGCAATATTGGAGAATGGCTGCCGAGGGCTGGTAGATTCGAGGTTTGTGGTCAAACGCAGAGCCGTAGACCCATGGTTGGTGGTGCTGTGGGTGGGGTACCATGTGAGGGTTAGGGCCAGCCCAAGTTTTCAGTGGTCACTCTTTGCATGTGTTTTGCAGTCTCAGTCGTTCGGATTTTGGGGCCCTTTGAGCAATATTGGAGAATGGCTGCCGAGGGCCGGTAGATTCGAGGTTTGTGGTCAAAGGCAAAGCCGTAGGCCGATCGTTGGTGGTGCTGTGGGTGGGGTACCATGTGAGGGTTAGGGCCAGCCAAAGTTTTCAGTGGTCACTCTTTGCATGTGTTTTGCAGTCTCAGTCGTTCGGATTTTGGGGCCCTTTGAGCAATATTGGAGAATGGCTGCTGAGGGCTGGTAGATTCGAGGTTTGTGGTCAAAGGCAAAGCCGTAGGCCGATCGTTGGTGGTGCTGTGGGTGGGGTACCATGTGAGGGTTAGGGCCAGCCAAAGTTTTCAGTGGTCACTCTTTGCATGTGTTTTGCAGTCTCAGTCGTTCGGATTTTGGGGCCCTTTGAGCAATATTGGAGAATGGCTGCCGAGGGCCGGTAGATTCGAGGTTTGTGGTCAAAGGCAAAGCCGTAGGCCGATCGTTGGTGGTGCTGTGGGTGGGGTACCATGTGAGGGTTAGGGCCAGCCAAAGTTTTCAGTGGTCACTCTTTGCATGTGTTTTGCAGTCTCAGTCGTTCGGATTTTGGGGCCCTTTGAGCAATATTGGAGAATGGCTGCCGAGGGCTGGTAGATTCGAGGTTTGTGGTCAAACGCAAAGCCGTAGACCCATGGTTGGTGGTGCTGTGGGTGGGGTACCATGTGAGGGTTAGGGCCAGCCAAAGTTTTCAGTGGTCACTCTTTGCATGTGTTTTGCAGTCTCAGTCGTTCGGATTTTGGGGCCCTTTGAGCAATATTGGAGAATGGCTGCCGAGGGCTGGTAGATTCGAGGTTTGTGGTCAAAGGCAAAGCCGTAGGCCGATCGTTGGTGGTGCTGTGGGTGGGGTACCATGTGAGGGTTAGGGCCAGCCAAAGTTTTCAGTGGTCACTCTTTGCATGTGTTTTGCAGTCTCAGTCGTTCGGATTTTGGGGCCCTTTGAGCAATATTGGAGAATGGCTGCCGAGGGCCGGTATATTCGAGGTTTGTGGGCAAAGGCAAAGCCGTAGGCCGATCGTTGGTGGTGCTGTGGGTGGGGTACCATGTGAGGGTTAGGGCCAG
Organism: Heliangelus exortis; assembly: GCF_036169615.1. Taxonomy (NCBI): domain Eukaryota; kingdom Metazoa; phylum Chordata; class Aves; order Apodiformes; family Trochilidae; genus Heliangelus; species Heliangelus exortis. The sequence goes on along the minus strand of NW_027285992.1, from coordinate 46,214 downwards.
CCAAAGTTTTCAGTGGTCACTCTTTGCATGTGTTTTGCAGTCTCAGTCGTTCGGATTTTGGGGCCCTTTGAGCAATATTGGAGAAGGGCTGCCGAGGGCCGGTAGATTCGAGGTTTGTGGTCAAAGGCAAAGCCGTAGGCCGATCGTTGGTGGTGCTGTGGGTGGGGTACCATGTGAGGGTTAGGGCCAGCCAAAGTTTTCAGTGGTCACTCTTTGCATGTGTTTTGCAGTCTCAGTCGTTCGGATTTTGGGGCCCTTTGAGCAATATTGGAGAATGGCTGCCGAGGGCCGGTAGATTCGAGGTTTGTGGTCAAAGGCAAAGCCGTAGGCCGATCGTTGGTGGTGCTGTGGGTGGGGTACCATGTGAGGGTTAGGGCCAGCCAAAGTTTTCAGTGGTCACTCTTTGCATGTGTTTTGCAGTCTCAGTCGTTTGGATTTTGGGGCCCTTTGAGCAATATTGGAGAATGGCTGCCGAGGGCCGGTAGATTCGAGGTTTGTGGTCAAAGGCAAAGCCGTAGGCCGATCGTTGGTGGTGCTGTGGGTGGGGTACCATGTGAGGGTTAGGGCCAGCCAAAGTTTTCAGTGGTCACTCTTTGCATGTGTTTTGCAGTCTCAGTCGTTCGGATTTTGGGGCCCTTTGAGCAATATTGGAGAATGGCTGCCGAGGGCCGGTAGATTTGAGGTTTGTGGTCAAAGGCAAAGCCGTAGGCCGATCGTTGGTGGTGCTGTGGGTGGGGTACCATGTGAGGGTTAGGGCCAGCCAAAGTTTTCAGTGGTCACTCTTTGCATGTGTTTTGCAGTCTCAGTCGTTCGGATTTTGGGGCCCTTTGAGCAATATTGGAGAACGGCTGCCGAGGGCCGGTAGATTGGAGGTTTGTGGTCAAAGGCAAAGCCGTAGGCCGATCGTTGGTGGTGCTGTGGGTGGGGTACCATGTGAGGGTTAGGGCCAGCCAAAGTTTTCAGTGGTCACTCTTTGCATGTGTTTTGCAGTCTCAGTCGTTCGGATTTTGGGGCCGTTTGAGCAATATTGGAGAATGGCTGCCGAGGGCCGGTAGATTCGAGGTTTGTGGTCAAAGGCAAAGCCGTAGGCTGATCGTTGGTGGTGCTGTGGGTGGGGTACCATGTGAGGGTTAGGGCCAGCCAAAGTTTTCAGTGGTCACTCTTTGCGTGTGTTTTGCAGTCTCAGTCGTTCGGATTTTGGGGCCCTTTGAGCAATATTGGAGAATGGCTGCTGAGGGCTGGTAGATTCGAGGTTTGTGGTCAAACGCAAAGCCGTAGACCCATGGTTTGTGGTGCTGTGGGTGGGGTACCATGTGAGGGTTAGGGCCAGCCAAAGTTTTCAGTGGTCACTCTTTGCATGTGTTTTGCAGTCTCAGTCGTTTGGATTTTGGGGCCCTTTGAGCAATATTGGAGAATGGCTGCCGAGAGCCGGTAGATTCGAGGTTTGTGGTCAAAGGCAAAGCCGTAGGCCGATCGTTGGTGGTGCTGTGGGTGGGGTACCATGTGAGGGTTAGGGCCAGCCAAAGTTTTCAGTGGTCACTCTTTGCATGTGTTTTGCAGTCTCAGTCGTTCGGATTTTGGGGCCCTTTGAGCAATATTGGAGAATGGCTGCCGAGGGCTGGTAGATTCGAGGTTTGTGGTCAAACGCAAAGCCGTAGACCCATGGTTGGTGGTGCTGTGGGTGGGGTACCATGTGAGGGTTAGGGCCAGCCAAAGTTTTCAGTGGTCACTTTTTGATTGTGTTTTGCAGTCTCAGTCATTCGGATTTTGGGGCCCTTTGAGCAATATTGGAGAATGGCTGCCGAGGGCTGGTAGATTCGAGGTTTGTGGTCAAAGGCAAAGCCGTAGGCCGATGGTTGGTGGTGCTGTGGGTGGGGTACCATTTGAGGGTTAGGGCCAGCCAAAGTTTTCAGTGGTCACTCTTTGCATGTGTTTTGCAGTCTCAGTCGTTCGGATTTTGGGGCTCTTTGAGCAATATTGGAGAATGGCTGCCGAGGGCTGGTAGATTCGAGGTTTGTGGTCAAACGCAAAGCCGTAGACCCATGGTTGGTGGTGCTGTGGGTGGGGTACCATGTGAGGGTTAGGGCCAGCCAAAGTTTTCATTGGTCACTCTTTGCACGTGTTTTGTAGTCTCAGTCGTTCGGATTTTGGGGCCCTTTGAGCAATATTGGAGAATGGCTGCCGAGGGCTGGTAGATTCGAGGTTTGTGGTCAAACGCAAAGCCGTAGGCCGATCGTTGGTGGTGCTGTGGGTGGGGTACCATGTGAGGGTTAGGGCCAGCCAAAGTTTTCAGTGGTCACTCTTTGCATGTGTTTTGCAGTCTCAGTCGTTCGGATTTTGGGGCCCTTTGAGCAATATTGGAGAATGGCTGCCGAGGGCTGGTAGATTTGAGGTTTGTGGTCAAACGCAAAGCCGTAGGCCGATGGTTGGTGGTGCTGTGGGTGGGGTACCATGTGAGGGTTAGGGCCAGCCCAAGTTTTCAGTGGTCACTCTTTGCATGTGTTTTGCAGTCTCAGTCGTTCGGATTTTGGGGCCCTTTGAGCAATATTGGAGAATGGCTGCCGAGGGCTGGTAGATTCGAGGTTTGTGGTCAAACGCAGAGCCGTAGACCCATGGTTGGTGGTGCTGTGGGTGGGGTACCATGTGAGGGTTAGGGCCAGCCCAAGTTTTCAGTGGTCACTCTTTGCATGTGTTTTGCAGTCTCAGTCGTTCGGATTTTGGGGCCCCACTGAGCAATATTGGAGAATGGCTGCCGAGGGCCGGTAGATTCGAGGTTTGTGGTCAAACGCAAAGCCGTAGACCCATGGTTGGTGGTGCTGTGGGTGGGGTACCATGTGAGGGTTAGGGCCAGCCAAAGTTTTCAGTGGTCACTTTTTGATTGTGTTTTGCAGTCTCAGTCATTCGGATTTTGGGGCCCTTTGAGCAATATTGGAGAATGGCTGCCGAGGGCTGGTAGATTCGAGGTTTGTGGTCAAAGGCAAAGCCGTAGGCCGATCGTTGGTGGTGCTGTGGGTGGGGTACCATTTGAGGGTTAGGGCCAGCCAAAGTTTTCAGTGGTCACTCTTTGCATGTGTTTTGCAGTCTCAGTCGTTCGGATTTTGGGGCCCCACAGAGCAATATTGGAGAATGGCTGCCGAGGGCTGGTAGATTCGAGGTTTGTGGTCAAACGCAAAGCCGTAGACCCATGGTTGGTGGTGCTGTGGGTGGGGTACCATGTGAGGGTTAGGGCCAGCCAAAGTTTTCATTGGTCACTCTTTGCACGTGTTTTGTAGTCTCAGTCGTTCGGATTTTGGGGCCCTTTGAGCAATATTGGAGAATGGCTGCCGAGGGCCGGTAGATTCGAGGTTTGTGGTCAAAGGCAAAGCCGTAGGCCGATCGTTGGTGGTGCTGTGGGTGGGGTACCATGTGAGGGTTAGGGCCAGCCAAAGTTTTCAGTGGTCACTCTTTGCATGTGTTTTGCAGTCTCAGTCGTTCGGATTTTGGGGCCCTTTGAGCAATATTGGAGAATGGCTGCCGAGGGCTGGTAGATTTGAGGTTTGTGGTCAAACGCAAAGCCGTAGGCCGATGGTTGGTGGTGCTGTGGGTGGGGTACCATGTGAGGGTTAGGGCCAGCCCAAGTTTTCAGTGGTCACTCTTTGCATGTGTTTTGCAGTCTCAGTCGTTCGGATTTTGGGGCCCTTTGAGCAATATTGGAGAATGGCTGCCGAGGGCTGGTAGATTCGAGGTTTGTGGTCAAACGCAGAGCCGTAGACCCATGGTTGGTGGTGCTGTGGGTGGGGTACCATGTGAGGGTTAGGGCCAGCCCAAGTTTTCAGTGGTCACTCTTTGCATGTGTTTTGCAGTCTCAGTCGTTCGGATTTTGGGGCCCTTTGAGCAATATTGGAGAATGGCTGCCGAGGGCTGGTAGATTCGAGGTTTGTGGTCAAACGCAGAGCCGTAGACCCATGGTTGGTGGTGCTGTGGGTGGGGTACCATGTGAGGGTTAGGGCCAGCCCAAGTTTTCAGTGGTCACTCTTTGCATGTGTTTTGCAGTCTCAGTCGTTCGGATTTTGGGGCCCTTTGAGCAATATTGGAGAATGGCTGCCGAGGGCCGGTAGATTCGAGGTTTGTGGTCAAAGGCAAAGCCGTAGGCCGATCGTTGGTGGTGCTGTGGGTGGGGTACCATGTGAGGGTTAGGGCCAGCCAAAGTTTTCAGTGGTCACTCTTTGCATGTGTTTTGCAGTCTCAGTCGTTCGGATTTTGGGGCCCTTTGAGCAATATTGGAGAATGGCTGCTGAGGGCTGGTAGATTCGAGGTTTGTGGTCAAACGCAAAGCCGTAGGCTGATCGTTGGTGGTGCTGTGGGTGGGGTACCATGTGAGGGTTAGGGCCAGCCAAAGTTTTCAGTGGTCACTCTTTGCATGTGTTTTGCAGTCTCAGTCGTTCGGATTTTGGGGCCCTTTGAGCAATATTGGAGAATGGCTGCCGAGGGCCGGTAGATTCGAGGTTTGTGGTCAAAGGCAAAGCCGTAGGCCGATCGTTGGTGGTGCTGTGGGTGGGGTACCATGTGAGGGTTAGGGCCAGCCAAAGTTTTCAGTGGTCACTCTTTGCATGTGTTTTGCAGTCTCAGTCGTTCGGATTTTGGGGCCCTTTGAGCAATATTGGAGAATGGCTGCCGAGGGCTGGTAGATTCGAGGTTTGTGGTCAAAGGCAAAGCCGTAGGCCGATCGTTGGTGGTGCTGTGGGTGGGGTACCATGTGAGGGTTAGGGCCAGCCAAAGTTTTCAGTGGTCACTCTTTGCATGTGTTTTGCAGTCTCAGTCGTTCGGATTTTGGGGCCCTTTGAGCAATATTGGAGAATGGCTGCCGAGGGCTGGTAGATTCGAGGTTTGTGGTCAAAGGCAAAGCCGTAGGCCGATCGTTGGTGGTGCTGTGGGTGGGGTACCATGTGAGGGTTAGGGCCAGCCAAAGTTTTCAGTGGTCACTCTTTGCATGTGTTTTGCAGTCTCAGTCGTTCGGATTTTGGGGCCCTTTGAGCAATATTGGAGAATGGCTGCCGAGGGCCGGTATATTCGAGGTTTGTGGGCAAAGGCAAAGCCGTAGGCCGATCGTTGGTGGTGCTGTGGGTGGGGTACCATGTGAGGGTTAGGGCCAGCCAAAGTTTTCAGTGGTCACTCTTTGCATGTGTTTTGCAGTCTCAGTCGTTCGGATTTTGGGGCCCTTTGAGCAATATTGGAGAAGGGCTGCCGAGGGCCGGTAGATTCGAGGTTTGTGGTCAAAGGCAAAGCCGTAGGCCGATCGTTGGTGGTGCTGTGGGTGGGGTACCATGTGAGGGTTAGGGCCAGCCAAAGTTTTCAGTGGTCACTCTTTGCATGTGTTTTGCAGTCTCAGTCGTTCGGATTTTGGGGCCCTTTGAGCAATATTGGAGAATGGCTGCCGAGGGCCGGTAGATTCGAGGTTTGTGGTCAAAGGCAAAGCCGTAGGCCGATCGTTGGTGGTGCTGTGGGTGGGGTACCATGTGAGGGTTAGGGCCAGCCAAAGTTTTCAGTGGTCACTCTTTGCATGTGTTTTGCAGTCTCAGTCGTTCGGATTTTGGGGCCCTTTGAGCAATATTGGAGAATGGCTGCTGAGGGCTGGTAGATTCGAGGTTTGTGGTCAAACGCAAAGCCGTAGGCTGATCGTTGGTGGTGCTGTGGGTGGGGTACCATGTGAGGGTTAGGGCCAGCCAAAGTTTTCAGTGGTCACTCTTTGCATGTGTTTTGCAGTCTCAGTCGTTCGGATTTTGGGGCCCTTTGAGCAATATTGGAGAATGGCTGCCGAGGGCCGGTAGATTCGAGGTTTGTGGTCAAAGGCAAAGCCGTAGGCCGATCGTTGGTGGTGCTGTGGGTGGGGTACCATGTGAGGGTTAGGGCCAGCCAAAGTTTTCAGTGGTCACTCTTTGCATGTGTTTTGCAGTCTCAGTCGTTCGGATTTTGGGGCCCTTTGAGCAATATTGGAGAATGGCTGCCGAGGGCTGGTAGATTCGAGGTTTGTGGTCAAAGGCAAAGCCGTAGGCCGATCGTTGGTGGTGCTGTGGGTGGGGTACCATGTGAGGGTTAGGGCCAGCCAAAGTTTTCAGTGGTCACTCTTTGCATGTGTTTTGCAGTCTCAGTCGTTCGGATTTTGGGGCCCTTTGAGCAATATTGGAGAATGGCTGCCGAGGGCTGGTAGATTCGAGGTTTGTGGTCAAAGGCAAAGCCGTAGGCCGATCGTTGGTGGTGCTGTGGGTGGGGTACCATGTGAGGGTTAGGGCCAGCCAAAGTTTTCAGTGGTCACTCTTTGCATGTGTTTTGCAGTCTCAGTCGTTCGGATTTTGGGGCCCTTTGAGCAATATTGGAGAATGGCTGCCGAGGGCCGGTAGATTCGAGGTTTGTGGTCAAAGGCAAAGCCGTAGGCCGATCGTTGGTGGTGCTGTGGGTGGGGTACCATGTGAGGGTTAGGGCCAGCCAAAGTTTTCAGTGGTCACTCTTTGCATGTGTTTTGCAGTCTCAGTCGTTCGGATTTTGGGGCCCTTTGAGCAATATTGGAGAATGGCTGCCGAGGGCCGGTAGATTTGAGGTTTGTGGTCAAAGGCAAAGCCGTAGGCCGATCGTTGGTGGTGCTGTGGGTGGGGTACCATGTGAGGGTTAGGGCCAGCCAAAGTTTTCAGTGGTCACTCTTTGCATGTGTTTTGCAGTCTCAGTCGTTCGGATTTTGGGGCCCTTTGAGCAATATTGGAGAACGGCTGCCGAGGGCCGGTAGATTGGAGGTTTGTGGTCAAAGGCAAAGCCGTAGGCCGATCGTTGGTGGTGCTGTGGGTGGGGTACCATGTGAGGGTTAGGGCCAGCCAAAGTTTTCAGTGGTCACTCTTTGCATGTGTTTTGCAGTCTCAGTCGTTCGGATTTTGGGGCCGTTTGAGCAATATTGGAGAATGGCTGCCGAGGGCCGGTAGATTCGAGGTTTGTGGTCAAAGGCAAAGCCGTAGGCCGATCGTTGGTGGTGCTGTGGGTGGGGTACCATGTGAGGGTTAGGGCCAGCCAAAGTTTTCAGTGGTCACTCTTTGCGTGTGTTTTGCAGTCTCAGTCGTTCGGATTTTGGGGCCCTTTGAGCAATATTGGAGAATGGCTGCCGAGGGCTGGTAGATTCGAGGTTTGTGGTCAAACGCAAAGCCGTAGACCCATGGTTTGTGGTGCTGTGGGTGGGGTACCATGTGAGGGTTAGGGCCAGCCAAAGTTTTCAGTGGTCACTCTTTGCATGTGTTTTGCAGTCTCAGTCGTTTGGATTTTGGGGCCCTTTGAGCAATATTGGAGAATGGCTGCCGAGAGCCGGTAGATTCGAGGTTTGTGGTCAAAGGCAAAGCCGTAGGCCGATCGTTGGTGGTGCTGTGGGTGGGGTACCATGTGAGGGTTAGGGCCAGCCAAAGTTTTCAGTGGTCACTCTTTGCATGTGTTTTGCAGTCTCAGTCGTTCGGATTTTGGGGCCCTTTGAGCAATATTGGAGAATGGCTGCCGAGGGCTGGTAGATTCGAGGTTTGTGGTCAAATGCAAAGCCGTAGGCCGATCGTTGGTGGTGCTGTGGGTGGGGTACCATGTGAGGGTTAGGGCCAGCCAAAGTTTTCAGTGGTCACTCTTTGCATGTGTTTTGCAGTCTCAGTCGTTCGGATTTTGGGGCCCTTTGAGCAATATTGGAGAATGGCTGCCGACGGCCGGTAGATTCGAGGTTTGTGGTCAAAGGCAAAGCCGTAGGCCGATCGTTGGTGGTGCTGTGGGTGGGGTACCATGTGAGGGTTAGGGCCAGCCAAAGTTTTCAGTGGTCACTCTTTGCATGTGTTTTGCAGTCTCAGTCGTTCGGATTTTGGGGCCCTTTGAGCAATATTGGAGAAGGGCTGCCGAGGGCCGGTAGATTCGAGGTTTGTGGTCAAAGGCAAAGCCGTAGGCCGATCGTTGGTGGTGCTGTGGGTGGGGTACCATGTGAGGGTTAGGGCCAGCCAAAGTTTTCAGTGGTCACTCTTTGCATGTGTTTTGCAGTCTCAGTCGTTTGGGTTTTGGGGCCCTTTGAGCAATATTGGAGAATGGCTGCCGAGGGCCGGTAGATTCGAGGTTTGTGGTCAAAGGCAAAGCCGTAGGCCGATCGTTGGTGGTGCTGTGGGTGGGGTACCATGTGAGGGTTAGGGCCAGCCAAAGTTTTCAGTGGTCACTCTTTGCATGTGTTTTGCAGTCTCAGTCGTTCGGATTTTGGGGCCCTTTGAGCAATATTGGAGAAGGGCTGCCGAGGGCCGGTAGATTCGAGGTTTGTGGTCAAAGGCAAAGCCGTAGGCCGATCGTTGGTGGTGCTGGGGGTGGGGTACCATGTGAGGGTTAGGGCCAGCCAAAGTTTTCAGTGGTCACTCTTTGCATGTGTTTTGCAGTCTCAGTCGTTCTGATTTTGGGGCCCTTTGAGCAATATTGGAGAATGGCTGCTGAGGGCTGGTAGATTTGAGGTTTGTGGTCAAAGGCAAAGCCGTAGACCCATGGTTGGTGGTGCTGTGGGTGGGGTACCATGTGAGGGTTAGGGCCAGCCAAAGTTTTCAGTGGTCACTCTTTGCATGTGTTTTGCAGTCTCAGTCGTTCGGATTTTGGGGCCCTTTGAGCAATATTGGAGAAGGGCTGCCGAGGGCCGGTAGATTCGAGGTTTGTGGTCAAAGGCAAAGCCGTAGGCCCATCGTTGGTGGTGCTGTGGGTGGGGTACCATGTGAGGGTTAGGGCCAGCCAAAGTTTTCAGTGGTCACTCTTTGCATGTGTTTTGCAGTCTCAGTCGTTCGGATTTTGGGGCCCTTTGAGCAATATTGGAGAATGGCTGCCGAGGGCTGGTAGATTCGAGGTTTGTGGTCAAAGGCAAAGCCGTAGGCCGATCGTTGGTGGTGCTGTGGGTGGGGTACCATGTGAGGGTTAGGGCCAGCCAAAGTTTTCAGTGGTCACTCTTTGCATGTGTTTTGCAGTCTCAGTCGTTCGGATTTTGGGGCCCTTTGAGAAATATTGGAGAATGGCTGCCGAGGGCCGGTAGATTGGAGGTTTGTGGTCAAAGGCAAAGCCGTAGGCCGATCGTTGGTGGTGCTGTGGGTGGGGTACCATGTGAGGGTTAGGGCCAGCCAAAGTTTTCATTGGTCACTCTTTGCATGTGTTTTGCAGTCTCAGTCGTTCGGATTTTGGGGCCCTTTGAGCAATATTGGAGAATGGCTGCCGAGGGCCGGTAGATTCGAGGTTTGTGGTCAAAGGCAAAGCCGTAGGCCGATCGTTGGTGGTGCTGTGGGTGGGGTACCATGTGAGGGTTAGGGCCAGCCAAAGTTTTCAGTGGTCACTCTTTGCATGTGTTTTGCAGTCTCAGTCGTTCGGATTTTGGGGCCCCACAGAGCAATATTGGAGAATGGCTGCCGAGGGCCGGTAGATTCGAGGTTTGTGGTCAAAGGCAAAGCCGTAGGCCGATCGTTGGTGGTGCTGTTGGTGGGGTACCATGTGAGGGTTAGGGCCAGCCAAAGTTTTCGGTGGTCACTCTTTGCATGTGTTTTGCAGTCTCAGTCGTTCGGATTTTGGGGCCCCACAGAGCAATATTGGAGAATGGCTGCCGAGGGCCGGTAGATTCGAGGTTTGTGGTCAAACGCAAAGCCGTAGGCCGATCGTTGGTGGTGCTGTGGGTGGGGTACCATGTGAGGGTTAGGGCCAGCCAAAGTTTTCAGTGGTCACTCTTTGCATGTGTTTTGCAGTCTCAGTCGTTCGGATTTTGGGGCCCCACAGAGCAATATTGGAGAATGGCTGCCGAGGGCCGGTAGATTCGAGGTTTGTGGTCAAAGGCAAAGCCGTAGGCCGATCGTTGGTGGTGCTGTGGGTGGGGTACCATGTGAGGGTTAGGGCCAGCCAAAGTTTTCAGTGGTCACTCTTTGCATGTGTTTTGCAGTCTCAGTCGTTCGGATTTTGGGGCCCTTTGAGCAATATTGGAGAAGGGCTGCCGAGGGCCGGTAGATTCGAGGTTTGTGGTCAAAGGCAAAGCCGTAGGCCGATCGTTGGTGGTGCTGGGGGTGGGGTACCATGTGAGGGTTAGGGCCAGCCAAAGTTTTCAGTGGTCACTCTTTGCATGTGTTTTGCAGTCTCAGTCGTTCGGATTTTGGGGCCCTTTGAGCAATATTGGAGAACGGCTGCCGAGGGCCGGTAGATTGGAGGTTTGTGGTCAAAGGCAAAGCCGTAGGCCGATCGTTGGTGGTGCTGTGGGTGGGGTACCATGTGAGGGTTAGGGCCAGCCAAAGTTTTCAGTGGTCACTCTTTGCATGTGTTTTGCAGTCTCAGTCGTTCGGATTTTGGGGCCCTTTGAGCAATATTGGAGAAGGGCTGCCGAGGGCCGGTAGATTCGAGGTTTGTGGTCAAAGGCAAAGCCGTAGGCCGATCGTTGGTGGTGCTGTGGGTGGGGTACCATGTGAGGGTTAGGGCCAGCCAAAGTTTTCAGTGGTCACTCTTTGCATGTGTTTGGCAGTCTCAGTCGTTTGGATTTTGGGGCCCTTTGAGCAATATTGGAGAATGGCTGCCGAGGGCCGGTAGATTCGAGGTTTGTGGGCAAAGGCAAAGCCGTAGGCCGATCGTTGGTGGTGCTGTGGGTGGGGTACCATGTGAGGGTTAGGGCCAGCCAAAGTTTTCAGTGGTCACTCTTTGCATGTGTTTTGCAGTCTCAGTCGTTCGGATTTTGGGGCCCTTTGAGCAATATTGGAGAATGGCTGCCGAGGGCCGGTAGATTCGAGGTTTGTGGTCAAAGGCAAAGCCGTAGGCCGATGGTTGGTGGTGCTGTGGGTGGGGTACCATGTGAGGGTTAGGGCCAGCCAAAGTTTTCAGTGGTCACTCTTTGCATGTGTTTTGCAGTCTCAGTCGTTCGGATTTTGGGGCCCTTTGAGCAATATTGGAGAAGGGCTGCCGAGGGCCGGTAGATTCGAGGTTTGTGGTCAAAGGCAAAGCCGTAGGCCGATCGTTGGTGGTGCTGTGGGTGGGGTACCATGTGAGGGTTAGGGCCAGCCAAAGTTTTCAGTGGTCACTCTTTGCATGTGTTTTGCAGTCTCAGTCGTTCGGATTTTGGGGCCCTTTGAGCAATATTGGAGAATGGCTGCTGAGGGCCGGTAGATTCGAGGTTTGTGGTCAAAGGCAAAGCCGTAGGCCGATGGTTGGTGGTGCTGTGGGTGGGGTACCATGTGAGGGTTAGGGCCAGCCAAAGTTTTCAGTGGTCACTCTTTGCATGTGTTTTGCAGTCTCAGTCGTTCGGATTTTAGGGCCCTTTGAGCAACATTGGAGAATGGCTGCCGAGGGCCGGTAGAATCGAGGTTTGTGGTCAAAGGCAAAGCCGTAGGCCGATCGTTGGTGGTGCTGTGGGTGGGGTACCATGTGAGGGTTAGGGCCAGCCAAAGTTTTCAGTGGTCACTCTTTGCATGTGTTTTGCAGTCTCAGTCGTTCGGATTTTGGGGCCCCACAGAGCAATATTGGAGAATGGCTGCCGAGGGCCGGTAGATTGGAGGTTTGTGGTCAAACGCAAAGCCGTAGGCCGATGGTTGGTGGTGCTGTGGGTGGGGTACCATGTGAGGGTTAGGGCCAGCCAAAGTTTTCAGTGGTCACTCTTTGCATGTGTTTTGCAGTCTCAGTCGTTCGGATTTTGGGGCCCCACAGAGCAATATTGGAGAATGGCTGCCGAGGGCCGGTAGATTCGAGGTTTGTGGTCAAAGGCAAAGCCGTAGGCCGATGGTTGGTGGTGCTGTGGGTGGGGTACCATGTGAGGGTTAGGGCCAGCCCAAGTTTTCAGTGGTCACTCTTTGCATGTGTTTTGCAGTCTCAGTCATTTGGATTTTGGGGCCCCACAGAGCAATATTGGAGAATGGCTGCCGAGGGCCGGTAGATTCGAGGTTTGTGGTCAAAGGCAAAGCCGTAGGCCGATGGTTGGTGGTGCTGTGGGTGGGGTACCATGTGAGGGTTAGGGCCAGCCAAAGTTTTCAGTGGTCACTCTTTGCATGTGTTTTGCAGTCTCAGTCGTTCGGATTTTGGGGCCCCACAGAGCAATATTGGAGAATGGCTGCCGAGGGCCGGTAGATTCGAGGTTTGTGGTAAAACGCAAAGCTGTAGGCCGATAGTTGGTGGTGCTGTGGGTGGGGTACCATGTGAGGGTTAGGGCCAGCCAAAGTTTTCAGTGGTCACTCTTTGCATGTGTTTTGCAGTCTCAGTCGTTCGGATTTTGGGGCCCCACAGAGCAATATTGGAGAATGGCTGCCGAGGGCCGGTAGATTCGAGGTTTGTGGTCAAACGCAAAGCCGTAGGCCGATCGTTGGTGGTGCTGTGGGTGGGGTACCATGTGAGGGTTAGGGCCAGCCAAAGTTTTCAGTGGTCACTCTTTGCATGTGTTTTGCAGTCTCAGTCGTTCGGATTTTGGGGCCCCACAGAGCAATATTGGAGAATGGCTGCCGAGGGCCGGTAGATTCGAGGTTTGTGGTCAAAGGCAAAGCCGTAGGCCGATCGTTGGTGGTGCTGTGGGTGGGGTACCATGTGAGGGTTAGGGCCAGCCCAAGTTTTCAGTGGTCACTCTTTGCATGTGTTTTGCAGTCTCAGTCGTTCGGATTTTGGGGCCCCACAGAGCAATATTGGAGAATGGCTGCCGAGGGCCGGTAGATTCGAGGTTTGTGGTAAAACGCAAAGCCGCAGGCCGATGGTTGGTGGTGCTGTGGGTGGGGTACCATGTGAGGGTTAGGGCCAGCCAAAGTTTTCAGTGGTCACTCTTTGCATGTGTTTTGCAGTCTCAGTCGTTCGGATTTTGGGGCCGCACAGAGCAATATTGGAGAATGGCTGCCGAGGGCCAGTAGATTCGAGGTTTGTGGTCAAACGCAAAGCCGTAGGCCGATCGTTGGTGGTGCTGTGGGTGGGGTACCATGTGAGGGTTAGGGCCAGCCAAAGTTTTCAGTGGTCACTCTTTGCATGTGTTTTGCAGTCTCAGTCGTTCGGATTTTAGGGCCCTTTGAGCAGTATTGGAGAACGGCTGCCGAGGGCCGGTAGATTCGAGGTTTGTGGTCAAAGGCAAACCCGTAGGCCGATGGTTGGTGGTGCTGTGGGTGGGGTACCATGTGAGGGTTAGGGCCAGCCAAAGTTTTCAGTGGTCACTCTTTGCATGTGTTTTGCAGTCTCAGTCGTTCGGATTTTAGGGCCCTTTGAGCAGTATTGGAGAACGGCTGCCGAGGGCCGGTAGATTCGAGGTTTGTGGTCAAAGGCAAAGCCGTAGGCCGATGGTTGGTGGTGCTGTGGGTGGGGTACCATGTGAGGGTTAGGGCCAGCCAAAGTTTTCAGTGGTCACTCTTTGCATGTGTTTTGCAGTCTCAGTCGTTCGGATTTTGGGGCCCTTTGAGCAATATTGGAGAATGGCTGCCGAGGGCCGGTAGATTCGAGGTTTGTGGTCAAAGGCAAAGCCGTAGGCCGATCGTTGGTGGTGCTGTGGGTGGGGTACCATGTGAGGGTTAGGGCCAGCCCAAGTTTTCAGTGGTCACTCTTTGCATGTGTTTTGCAGTCTCAGTCATTCGGATTTTGGGGCCCTTTGAGCAATATTGGAGAATGGCTGCCGAGGGCCGGTAGATTCGAGGTTTGTGGTCAAAGGCAAAGCCGTAGGCCGATCGTTGGTGGTGCTGTGGGTGGGGTACCATGTGAGGGTTAGGGCCAGCCAAAGTTTTCAGTGGTCACTCTTTGCATGTGTTTTGCAGTCTCAGTCATTTGGATTTTGGGGCCCTTTGAGCAATATTGGAGAATGGCTGCCGAGGGCCGGTAGATTCGAGGTTTGTGGTAAAACGCAAAGCCGTAGGCCGATGGTTGGTGGTGCTGTGGGTGGGGTACCATGTGAGGGTTAGGGCCAGCCAAAGTTTTCAGTGGTCACTCTTTGCATGTGTTTTGCAGTCTCAGTCGTTCGGATTTTGGGGCCCTTTGAGCAATATTGGAGAATGGCTGCCGAGGGCCGGTAGATTCGAGGTTTGTGGTCAAAGGCAAAGCCGTAGGCCGATGGTTGGTGGTGCTGTGGGTGGGGTACCATGTGAGGGTTAGGGCCAGCCCAAGTTTTCAGTGGTCACTCTTTGCATGTGTTTTGCAGTCTCAGTCGTTCGGATTTTGGGGCCCCACAGAGCAATATTGGAGAATGGCTGCCGAGGGCCGGTAGATTCGAGGTTTGTGGTCAAACGCAAAGCCGTAGGCCGATCGTTGGTGGTGCTGTGGGTGGGGTACCATGTGAGGGTTAGGGCCAGCCAAAGTTTTCAGTGGTCACTCTTTGCATGTGTTTTGCAGTCTCAGTCGTTCGGATTTTGGGGCCCTTTGAGCAATATTGGAGAATGGCTGCCGAGGGCCGGTAGATTCGAGGTTTGTGGTCAAAGGCAAAGCCGTAGGCCGATCGTTGGTGGTGCTGTGGGTGGGGTACCATGTGAGGGTTAGGGCCAGCCAAAGTTTTCAGTGGTCACTCTTTGCATGTGTTTTGCAGTCTCAGTCATTTGGATTTTGGGGCCCCACAGAGCAATATTGGAGAATGGCTGCCGAGGGCCGGTAGATTCGAGGTTTGTGGTAAAACGCAAAGCCGTAGGCCGATGGTTGGTGGTGCTGTGGGTGGGGTACCATGTGAGGGTTAGGGCCAGCCAAAGTTTTCAGTGGTCACTCTTTGCATGTGTTTTGCAGTCTCAGTCGTTCGGATTTTGGGGCCCCACAGAGCAATATTGGAGAATGGCTGCCGAGGGCCAGTAGATTCGAGGTTTGTGGTCAAAGGCAAAGCCGTAGGCCGATCGTTGGTGGTGCTGTGGGTGGGGTACCATGTGAGGGTTAGGGCCAGCCAAAGTTTTCAGTGGTCACTCTTTGCATGTGTTTTGCAGTCTCAGTCGTTCGGATTTTGGGGCCCCACAGAGCAATATTGGAGAATGGCTGCCGAGGGCCGGTAGATTCGAGGTTTGTGGTCAAACGCAAAGCCGTAGGCCGATCGTTGGTGGTGCTGTGGGTGGGGTACCATGTGAGGGTTAGGGCCAGCCAAAGTTTTCAGTGGTCACTCTTTGCATGTGTTTTGCAGTCTCAGTCGTTCGGATTTTGGGGCCCTTTGAGCAGTATTGGAGAATGGCTGCCGAGGGCCGGTAGATTCGAGGTTTATGGTCAAAGGCAAAGCTGTAGGCCGATCGTTGGTGGTGCTGTGGGTGGGGTACCATGTGAGGGTTAGGGCCAGCCCAAGTTTTCAGTGGTCACTCTTTGCATGTGTTTTGCAGTCTCAGTCGTTCGGATTTTGGGGCCCCACAGAGCAATATTGGAGAATGGCTGCCGAGGGCCGGTAGATTCGAGGTTTGTGGTCAAAGGCAAAGCCGTAGGCCGATGGTTGGTGGTGCTGTGGGTGGGGTACCATGTGAGGGTTAGGGCCAGCCAAAGTTTTCAGTGGTCACTCTTTGCATGTGTTTTGCAGTCTCAGTCGTTCGGATTTTAGGGCCCTTTGAGCAGTATTGGAGAACGGCTGCCGAGGGCCGGTAGATTCGAGGTTTGTGGTCAAAGGCAAAGCCGTAGGCCGATCGTTGGTGGTGCTGTGGGTGGGGTACCATGTGAGGGTTAGGGCCAGCCAAAGTTTTCAGTGGTCACTCTTTGCATGTGTTTTGCAGTCTCAGTCGTTCGGATTTTGGGGCCCTTTGAGCAATATTGGAGAATGGCTGCCGAGGGCCGGTAGATTCGAGGTTTGTGGTCAAAGGCAAAGCCGTAGGCCGATCGTTGGTGGTGCTGTGGGTGGGGTACCATGTGAGGGTTAGGGCCAGCCCAAGTTTTCAGTGGTCACTCTTTGCATGTGTTTTGCAGTCTCAGTCATTCGGATTTTGGGGCCCTTTGAGCAATACTGGAGAATGGCTGCCGAGGGCTGGTAGATTCGAGGTTTGTGGTCAAAGGCAAAGCCGTAGGCCGATCGTTGGTGGTGCTGTGGGTGGGGTACCATGTGAGGGTTAGGGCCAGCCAAAGTTTTCAGTGGTCACTCTTTGCATGTGTTTTGCAGTCTCAGTCGTTCGGATTTTGGGGCCCTTTGAGCAATATTGGAGAATGGCTGCCGAGGGCCGGTAGATTCGAGGTTTGTGGTCAAAGGCAAAGCCGTAGGCCGATCGTTGGTGGTGCTGTGGGTGGGGTACCATGTGAGGGTTAGGGCCAGCCAAAGTTTTCAGTGGTCACTCTTTGCATGTGTTTTGCAGTCTCAGTCATTTGGATTTTGGGGCCCCACAGAGCAATATTGGAGAATGGCTGCCGAGGGCCGGTAGATTCGAGGTTTGTGGTCAAACGCAAAGCCGTAGGCCGATCGTTGGTGGTGCTGTGGGTGGGGTACCATGTGAGGGTTAGGGCCAGCCAAAGTTTTCAGTGGTCACTCTTTGCATGTGTTTTGCAGTCTCAGTCGTTCGGATTTTGGGGCCCCACAGAGCAATATTGGAGAATGGCTGCCGAGGGCCAGTAGATTCGAGGTTTGTGGTCAAAGGCAAAGCCGTAGGCCGATCGTTGGTGGTGCTGTGGGTGGGGTACCATGTGAGGGTTAGGGCCAGCCAAAGTTTTCAGTGGTCACTCTTTGCATGTGTTTTGCAGTCTCAGTCGTTCGGATTTTGGGGCCCCACAGAGCAATATTGGAGAATGGCTGCCGAGGGCCGGTAGATTCGAGGTTTGTGGTCAAACGCAAAGCCGTAGGCCGATCGTTGGTGGTGCTGTGGGTGGGGTACCATGTGAGGGTTAGGGCCAGCCAAAGTTTTCAGTGGTCACTCTTTGCATGTGTTTTGCAGTCTCAGTCGTTCGGATTTTGGGGCCCTTTGAGCAGTATTGGAGAATGGCTGCCGAGGGCCGGTAGATTCGAGGTTTGTGGTCAAAGGCAAAGCTGTAGGCCGATCGTTGGTGGTGCTGTGGGTGGGGTACCATGTGAGGGTTAGGGCCAGCCAAAGTTTTCAGTGGTCACTCTTTGCATGTGTTTTGCAGTCTCAGTTGTTCGGATTTTGGGGCCCTTTGAGCAATATTGGAGAATGGCTGCCGAGGGCCGGTAGATTCGAGGTTTGTGGTCAAAGGCAAAGCCGTAGGCCGATCATTGGTGGTGCTGTGGGTGGGGTACCATGTGAGGGTTAGGGCCAGCCAAAGTTTTCAGTGGTCACTCTTTGCATGTGTTTTGCAGTCTCAGTCGTTCGGATTTTGGGGCCCCACAGAGCAATATTGGAGAATGGCTGCCGAGGGCCGGTAGATTCGAGGTTTGTGGTCAAAGGCAAAGCCGTAGGCCGATCGTTGGTGGTGCTGTGGGTGGGGTACCATGTGAGGGTTAGGGCCAGCCCAAGTTTTCAGTGGTCACTCTTTGCATGTGTTTTGCAGTCTCAGTCGTTCGGATTTTGGGACCCTTTGAGCAATATTGGAGAATGGCTGCCGAGGGCCGGTAGATTCGAGGTTTGTGGTCAAACGCAAAGCCGTAGGCCGATGGTTGGTGGTGCTGTGGGTGGGGTACCATGTGAGGGTTAGGGCCAGCCAAAGTTTTCAGTGGTCACTCTTTGCATGTGTTTTGCAGTCTCAGTCGTTCGGATTTTGGGGCCCTTTGAGCAATATTGGAGAATGGCTGCCGAGGGCCGGTAGATTCGAGGTTTGTGGTCAAAGGCAAAGCCGTAGGCCGATGGTTGGTGGTGCTGTGGGTGGGGTACCATGTGAGGGTTAGGGCCAGCCCAAGTTTTCAGTGGTCACTCTTTGCATGTGTTTTGCAGTCTCAGTCGTTCGGATTTTGGGGCCCTTTGAGCAATATTGGAGAATGGCTGCCGAGGGCCGGTAGATTCGAGGTTTGTGGTCAAAGGCAAAGCCGTAGGCCGATCGTTGGTGGTGCTGTGGGTGGGGTACCATGTGAGGGTTAGGGCCAGCCAAAGTTTTCAGTGGTCACTCTTTGCATGTGTTTTGCAGTCTCAGTCATTTGGATTTTGGGGCCCCACAGAGCAATATTGGAGAATGGCTGCCGAGGGCCGGTAGATTCGAGGTTTGTGGTAAAACGCAAAGCCGTAGGCCGATGGTTGGTGGTGCTGTGGGTGGGGTACCATGTGAGGGTTAGGGCCAGCCAAAGTTTTCAGTGGTCACTCTTTGCATGTGTTTTGCAGTCTCAGTCGTTCGGATTTTGGGGCCCCACAGAGCAATATTGGAGAATGGCTGCCGAGGGCCGGTAGATTCGAGGTTTGTGGTCAAAGGCAAAGCCGTAGGCCGATCGTTGGTGGTGCTGTGGGTGGGGTACCATGTGAGGGTTAGGGCCAGCCAAAGTTTTCAGTGGTCACTCTTTGCATGTGTTTTGCAGTCTCAGTCATTCGGATTTTAGGGCCCTTTGAGCAACATTGGAGAACGGCTGCCGAGGGCCGGTAGATTCGAGGTTTGTGGTCAAAGGCAAAGCCGTAGGCCGATGGTTGGTGGTGCTGTGGGTGGGGTACCATGTGAGGGTTAGGGCCAGCCAAAGTTTTCAGTGGTCACTCTTTGCATGTGTTTTGCAGTCTCAGTCGTTTGGATTTTGGGGCCCTTTGAGCAATATTGGAGAATGGCTGCCGAGGGCCGGTAGATTCGAGGTTTGTGGTCAAACGCAAAGCCGTAGGCCGATCGTTGGTGGTGCTGTGGGTGGGGTACCATGTGAGGGTTAGGGCCAGCCAAAGTTTTCAGTGGTCACTCTTTGCATGTGTTTTGCAGTCTCAGTCGTTCGGATTTTGGGGCCCCACAGAGCAATATTGGAGAATGGCTGCCGAGGGCCGGTAGATTCGAGGTTTGTGGTTAAACGCAAAGCCATAGGCCGATCGTTGGTGGTGCTGTGGGTGGGGTACCATGTGAGGGTTAGGGCCAGCCAAAGTTTTCAGTGGTCACTCTTTGCATGTGTTTTGCAGTCTCAGTCGTTCGGATTTTGGGGCCCCACAGAGCAATATTGGAGAATGGCTGCCGAGGGCCGGTAGATTCGAGGTTTGTGGTCAAAGGCAAAGCCGTAGGCCGATCGTTGGTGGTGCTGTGGGTGGGGTACCATGTGAGGGTTAGGGCCAGCCAAAGTTTTCAGTGGTCACTCTTTGCATGTGTTTTGCAGTCTCAGTCGTTCGGATTTTGGGGCCCTTTGAGCAATATTGGAGAATGGCTGCCGAGGGCCGGTAGATTCGAGGTTTGTGGTCAAACGCAAAGCCGTAGGCCGATCGTTGGTGGTGCTGTGGGTGGGGTACCATGTGAGGGTTAGGGCCAGCCAAAGTTTTCAGTGGTCACTCTTTGCATGTGTTTTGCAGTCTCAGTCGTTCGGATTTTGGGGCCCTTTGAGCAGTATTGGAGAATGGCTGCCGAGGGCCGGTAGATTCGAGGTTTGTGGTCAAACGCAAAGCCGTAGGCCGATGGTTGGTGGTGCTGTGGGTGGGGTACCATGTGAGGGTTAGGGCCAGCCAAAGTTTTCAGTGGTCACTCTTTGCATGTGTTTTGCAGTCTCAGTCGTTCGGATTTTGGGGCCCCACAGAGCAATATTGGAGAATGGCTGCCGAGGGCAGGTAGATTCGAGGTTTGTGGTAAAACGCAAAGCCGTAGGCCGATCGTTGGTGGTGCTGTGGGTGGGGTACCATGTGAGGGTTAGGGCCAGCCAAAGTTTTCAGTGGTCACTCTTTGCATGTGTTTTGCAGTCTCAGTCGTTCGGATTTTGGGGCCCCACAGAGCAATATTGGAGAATGGCTGCCGAGGGCCGGTAGATTCGAGGTTTGTGGTCAAACGCAAAGCCGTAGGCCGATGGTTGGTGGTGCTGTGGGTGGGGTACCATGTGAGGGTTAGGGCCAGCCAAAGTTTTCAGTGGTCACTCTTTGCATGTGTTTTGCAGTCTCAGTCGTTCGGATTTTGGGGCCCCACAGAGCAATATTGGAGAATGGCTGCCGAGGGCCGGTAGATTCGAGGTTTGTGGCCAAAGGCAAAGCCGTAGGCCGATCGTTGGTGGTGCTGTGGGTGGGGTACCATGTGAGGGTTAGGGCCAGCCAAAGTTTTCAGTGGTCACTCTTTGCATGTGTTTTGCAGTCTCAGTCATTTGGATTTTGGGGCCCCACAGAGCAATATTGGAGAATGGCTGCCGAGGGCCGGTAGATTCGAGGTTTGTGGTAAAACGCAAAGCCGTAGGCCGATGGTTGGTGGTGCTGTGGGTGGGGTACCATGTGAGGGTTAGGGCCAGCCAAAGTTTTCAGTGGTCACTCTTTGCATGTGTTTTGCAGTCTCAGTCGTTCGGATTTTGGGGCCCTTTGAGCAGTATTGGAGAATGGCTGCCGAGGGCCGGTAGATTCGAGGTTTGTGGTCAAAGGCAAAGCCGTAGGCCGATCGTTGGTGGTGCTGTGGGTGGGGTACCATGTGAGGGTTAGGGCCAGCCAAAGTTTTCAGTGGTCACTCTTTGCATGTGTTTTGCAGTCTCAGTCATTCGGATTTTAGGGCCCTTTGAGCAACATTGGAGAACGGCTGCCGAGGGCCGGTAGATTCGAGGTTTGTGGTCAAAGGCAAAGCCGTAGGCCGATGGTTGGTGGTGCTGTGGGTGGGGTACCATGTGAGGGTTAGGGCCAGCCAAAGTTTTCAGTGGTCACTCTTTGCATGTGTTTTGCAGTCTCAGTCGTTCGGATTTTGGGGCCCCACAGAGCAATATTGGAGAATGGCTGCCGAGGGCCGGTAGATTCGAGGTTTGTGGTCAAACGCAAAGCCGTAGGCCGATCGTTGGTGGTGCTGTGGGTGGGGTACCATGTGAGGGTTAGGGCCAGCCAAAGATTTCAGTGGTCACTCTTTGCATGTGTTTTGCAGTCTCAGTCGTTCGGATTTTGGGGCCCCACAGAGCAATATTGGAGAATGGCTGCCGAGGGCCGGTAGATTCGAGGTTTGTGGTTAAACGCAAAGCCGTAGGCCGATCGTTGGTGGTGCTGTGGGTGGGGTACCATGTGAGGGTTAGGGCCAGCCAAAGTTTTCAGTGGTCACTCTTTGCATGTGTTTTGCAGTCTCAGTCATTTGGATTTTGGGGCCCCACAGACCAATATTGGAGAATGGCTCCCGAGGGCCGGTAGATTCGAGGTTTGTGGTAAAACGCAAAGCCGTAGGCCGATGGTTGGTGGTGCTGTGGGTGGGGTACCATGTGAGGGTTAGGGCCAGCCAAAGTTTTCAGTGGTCACTCTTTGCATGTGTTTTGCAGTCTCAGTCGTTCGGATTTTGGGGCCCCACAGAGCAATATTGGAGAATGGCTGCCGAGGGCCGGTAGATTCGAGGTTTGTGGTCAAACGCAAAGCCGTAGGCCGATCGTTGGTGGTGCTGTGGGTGGGGTACCATGTGAGGGTTAGGGCCAGCCAAAGTTTTCAGTGGTCACTCTTTGCATGTGTTTTGCAGTCTCAGTCGTTCGGATTTTGGGGCCCTTTGAGCAATATTGGAGAATGGCTGCCGAGGGCCGGTAGATTCGAGGTTTGTGGTCAAACGCAAAGCCGTAGGCCGATCGTTGGTGGTGCTGTGGGTGGGGTACCATGTGAGGGTTAGGGCCAGCCAAAGTTTTCAGTGGTCACTCTTTGCATGTGTTTTGCAGTCTCAGTCGTTCGGATTTTGGGGCCCTTTGAGCAATATTGGAGAATGGCTGCCGAGGGCCGGTAGATTCGAGGTTTGTGGTCAAACGCAAAGCCGTAGGCCGATCGTTGGTGGTGCTGTGGGTGGGGTACCATGTGAGGGTTAGGGCCAGCCAAAGTTTTCAGTGGTCACTCTTTGCATGTGTTTTGCAGTCTCAGTCGTTCGGATTTTGGGGCCCCACAGAGCAATATTGGAGAATGGCTGCCGAGGGCAGGTAGATTCGAGGTTTGTGGTAAAACGCAAAGCCGTAGGCCGATCGTTGGTGGTGCTGTGGGTGGGGTACCATGTGAGGGTTAGGGCCAGCCAAGGTTTTCAGTGGTCACTCTTTGCATGTGTTTTGCAGTCTCAGTCGTTCGGATTTTGGGGCCCCACAGAGCAATATTGGAGAATGGCTGCCGAGGGCCGGTAGATTCGAGGTTTGTGGTAAAACGCAAAGCCGTAGGCCGATCGTTGGTGGTGCTGTGGGTGGGGTACCATGTGAGGGTTAGGGCCAGCCAAAGTTTTCAGTGGTCACTCTTTGCATGTGTTTTGCAGTCTCAGTCATTTGGATTTTGGGGCCCCACAGAGCAATATTGGAGAATGGCTGCCGAGGGCCGGTAGATTCGAGGTTTGTGGTTAAACGCAAAGCCGTAGGCCGATCGTTGGTGGTGCTGTGGGTGGGGTACCATGTGAGGGTTAGGGCCAGCCAAAGTTTTCAGTGGTCACTCTTTGCATGTGTTTTGCAGTCTCAGTCGTTCGGATTTTGGGGCCCTTTGAGCAATATTGGAGAATGGCTGCCGAGGGCCGGTAGATTCGAGGTTTGTGGTCAAAGGCAAAGCCGTAGGCCGATCGTTGGTGGTGCTGTGGGTGGGGTACCATGTGAGGGTTAGGGCCAGCCAAAGTTTTCAGTGGTCACTCTTTGCATGTGTTTTGCAGTCTCAGTCGTTCGGATTTTGGGGCCCCACAGAGCAATATTGGAGAATGGCTGCCGAGGGCCGGTAGATTCGAGGTTTGTGGTCAAACGCAAAGCCGTAGGCCGATCGTTGGTGGTGCTGTGGGTGGGGTACCATGTGAGGGTTAGGGCCAGCCAAAGTTTTCAGTGGTCACTCTTTGCATGTGTTTTGCAGTCTCAGTCATTCGGATTTTGGGGCCCTTTGAGCAGTATTGGAGAATGGCTGCCGAGGGCCGGTAGATTCGAGGTTTGTGGGCAAAGGCAAAGCCGTAGGCCGATCGTTGGTGGTGCTGTGGGTGGGGTACCATGTGAGGGTTAGGGCCAGCCAAAGTTTTCAGTGGTCACTCTTTGCATGTGTTTTGCAGTCTCAGTCGTTCGGATTTTGGGGCCCTTTGAGCAATATTGGAGAATGGCTGCCGAGGGCCGGTAGATTCGAGGTTTGTGGTCAAACGCAAAGCCGTAGGCCGATCGTTGGTGGTGCTGTGGGTGGGGTACCATGTGAGGGTTAGGGCCAGCCAAAGTTTTCAGTGGTCACTCTTTGCATGTGTTTTGCAGTCTCAGTCGTTCGGATTTTGGGGCCCCACAGAGCAATATTGGAGAATGGCTGCCGAGGGCCGGTAGATTCGAGGTTTGTGGTAAAACGCAAAGCCGTAGGCCGATCGTTGGTGGTGCTGTGGGTGGGGTACCATGTGAGGGTTAGGGCCAGCCAAAGTTTTCAGTGGTCACTCTTTGCATGTGTTTTGCAGTCTCAGTCGTTCGGATTTTGGGGCCCTTTGAGCAGTATTGGAGAATGGCTGCCGAGGGCCGGTAGATTCGAGGTTTGTGGGCAAAGGCAAAGCCGTAGGCCGATCGTTGGTGGTGCTGTGGGTGGGGTACCATGTGAGGGTTAGGGCCAGCCCAAGTTTTCAGTGGTCACTCTTTGCATGTGTTTTGCAGTCTCAGTCGTTCGGATTTTGGGGCCCTTTGAGCAATATTGGAGAATGGCTGCCGAGGGCCGGTAGATTCGAGGTTTGTGGTCAAAGGCAAAGCCGTAGGCCGATGGTTGGTGGTGCTGTGGGTGGGGTACCATGTGAGGGTTAGGGCCAGCCAAAGTTTTCAGTGGTCACTCTTTGCATGTGTTTTGCAGTCTCAGTCGTTCGGATTTTGGGGCCCTTTGAGCAATATTGGAGAATGGCTGCCGAGGGCCGGTAGATTCGAGGTTTGTGGTCAAACGCAAAGCCGTAGGCCGATCGTTGGT
The DNA here is from genome assembly GCF_036169615.1 of Heliangelus exortis. NCBI lineage: Eukaryota > Metazoa > Chordata > Aves > Apodiformes > Trochilidae > Heliangelus > Heliangelus exortis. The sequence continues at coordinate 22,464 of NW_027285992.1, read as the reverse complement.
GGTGCTGTGGGTGGGGTACCATGTGAGGGTTAGGGCCAGCCCAAGTTTTCAGTGGTCACTCTTTGCATGTGTTTTGCAGTCTCAGTCGTTCGGATTTTGGGGCCCCACGGAGCAATATTGGAGAATGGCTGCCGAGGGCCGGTAGATTCGAGGTTTGTGGTCAAACGCAAAGCCGTAGGCCGATCGTTGGTGGTGCTGTGGGTGGGGTACCATGTGAGGGTTAGGGCCAGCCAAAGTTTTCAGTGGTCACTCTTTGCATGTGTTTTGCAGTCTCAGTCATTTGGATTTTGGGGCCCCACAGAGCAATATTGGAGAATGGCTGCCGAGGGCCGGTAGATTCGAGGTTTGTGGTAAAACGCAAAGCCGTAGGCCGATGGTTGGTGGTGCTGTGGGTGGGGTACCATGTGAGGGTTAGGGCCAGCCAAAGTTTTCAGTGGTCACTCTTTGCATGTGTTTTGCAGTCTCAGTCGTTCGGATTTTGGGGCCCCACAGAGCAATATTGGAGAATGGCTGCCGAGGGCCGGTAGATTCGAGGTTTGTGGTCAAACGCAAAGCCGTAGGCCGATCGTTGGTGGTGCTGTGGGTGGGGTACCATGTGAGGGTTAGGGCCAGCCAAAGTTTTCAGTGGTCACTCTTTGCATGTGTTTTGCAGTCTCAGTCGTTCGGATTTTGGGGCCCCACAGAGCAATATTGGAGAATGGCTGCCGAGGGCCGGTAGATTCGAGGTTTGTGGTCAAACGCAAAGCCGTAGGCCGATCGTTGGTGGTGCTGTGGGTGGGGTACCATGTGAGGGTTAGGGCCAGCCAAAGTTTTCAGTGGTCACTCTTTGCATGTGTTTTGCAGTCTCAGTCGTTCGGATTTTGGGGCCCTTTGAGCAGTATTGGAGAATGGCTGCCGAGGGCCGGTAGATTCGAGGTTTGTGGTCAAACGCAAAGCCGTAGGCCGATCGTTGGTGGTGCTGTGGGTGGGGTACCATGTGAGGGTTAGGGCCAGCCAAAGTTTTCAGTGGTCACTCTTTGCATGTGTTTTGCAGTCTCAGTCGTTCGGATTTTGGGGCCCTTTGAGCAATATTGGAGAATGGCTGCCGAGGGCCGGTAGATTCGAGGTTTGTGGTCAAAGGCAAAGCCGTAGGCCGATGGTTGGTGGTGCTGTGGGTGGGGTACCATGTGAGGGTTAGGGCCAGCCAAAGTTTTCAGTGGTCACTCTTTGCATGTGTTTTGCAGTCTCAGTCGTTCGGATTTTGGGGCCCCACAGAGCAATATTGGAGAATGGCTGCCGAGGGCCGGTAGATTCGAGGTTTGTGGTAAAACGCAAAGCCGTATGCCGATCGTTGGTGGTGCTGTGGGTGGGGTACCATGTGAGGGTTAGGGCCAGCCAAAGTTTTCAGTGGTCACTCTTTGCATGTGTTTTGCAGTCTCAGTCGTTCGGATTTTGGGGCCCTTTGAACAATATTGGAGAATGGCTGCCGAGGGCCGGTAGATTCGAGGTTTGTGGTCAAACGCAAAGCCGTAGGCCGATCGTTGGTGGTGCTGTGGGTGGGGTACCATGTGAGGGTTAGGGCCAGCCAAAGTTTTCAGTGGTCACTCTTTGCATGTGTTTTGCAGTCTCAGTCGTTCGGATTTTGGGGCCCTTTGAGCAATATTGGAGAATGGCTGCCGAGGGCCGGTAGATTCGAGGTTTGTGGTAAAACGCAAAGCCGTAGGCCGATCGTTGGTGGTGCTGTGGGTGGGGTACCATGTGAGGGTTAGGGCCAGCCAAAGTTTTCAGTGGTCACTCTTTGCATGTGTTTTGCAGTCTCAGTCATTTGGATTTTGGGGCCCCACAGAGCAATATTGGAGAATGGCTGCCGAGGGCCGGTAGATTCGAGGTTTGTGGTAAAACGCAAAGCCGTAGGCCGATGGTTGGTGGTGCTGTGGGTGGGGTACCATGTGAGGGTTAGGGCCAGCCAAAGTTTTCAGTGGTCACTCTTTGCATGTGTTTTGCAGTCTCAGTCGTTCGGATTTTGGGGCCCCACAGAGCAATATTGGAGAATGGCTGCCGAGGGCCGGTAGATTCGAGGTTTGTGGCCAAAGGCAAAGCCGTAGGCCGATCGTTGGTGGTGCTGTGGGTGGGGTACCATGTGAGGGTTAGGGCCAGCCAAAGTTTTCAGTGGTCACTCTTTGCATGTGTTTTGCAGTCTCAGTCGTTCGGATTTTGGGGCCCTTTGAGCAGTATTGGAGAATGGCTGCCGAGGGCCGGTAGATTCGAGTTTTGTGGCCAAAGGCAAAGCCGTAGGCCGATGGTTGGTGGTGCTGTGGGTGGGGTACCATGTGAGGGTTAGGGCCAGCCAAAGTTTTCAGTGGTCACTCTTTGCATGTGTTTTGCAGTCTCAGTCGTTCGGATTTTGGGGCCCCACAGAGCAATATTGGAGAATGGCTGCCGAGGGCCGGTAGATTCGAGGTTTGTGGTCAAACGCAAAGCCGTAGGCCGATCGTTGGTGGTGCTGTGGGTGGGGTACCATGTGAGGGTTAGGGCCAGCCAAAGTTTTCAGTGGTCACTCTTTGCATGTGTTTTGCAGTCTCAGTCGTTCGGATTTTGGGGCCCCACAGAGCAATATTGGAGAATGGCTGCCGAGGGCCGGTAGATTCGAGGTTTGTGGTCAAACGCAAAGCCGTAGGCCGATCGTTGGTGGTGCTGTGGGTGGGGTACCATGTGAGGGTTAGGGCCAGCCAAAGTTTTCAGTGGTCACTCTTTGCATGTGTTTTGCAGTCTCAGTCGTTCGGATTTTGGGGCCCTTTGAGCAGTATTGGAGAATGGCTGCCGAGGGCCGGTAGATTCGAGGTTTGTGGTCAAACGCAAAGCCGTAGGCCGATCGTTGGTGGTGCTGTGGGTGGGGTACCATGTGAGGGTTAGGGCCAGCCAAAGTTTTCAGTGGTCACTCTTTGCATGTGTTTTGCAGTCTCAGTCGTTCGGATTTTGGGGCCCCACAGAGCAATATTGGAGAATGGCTGCCGAGGGCCGGTAGATTCGAGGTTTGTGGTCAAAGGCAAAGCCGTAGGCCGATGGTTGGTGGTGCTGTGGGTGGGGTACCATGTGAGGGTTAGGGCCAGCCAAAGTTTTCAGTGGTCACTCTTTGCATGTGTTTTGCAGTCTCAGTCGTTCGGATTTTGGGGCCCCACAGAGCAATATTGGAGAATGGCTGCCGAGGGCCGGTAGATTCGAGGTTTGTGGTAAAACGCAAAGCCGTATGCCGATCGTTGGTGGTGCTGTGGGTGGGGTACCATGTGAGGGTTAGGGCCAGCCAAAGTTTTCAGTGGTCACTCTTTGCATGTGTTTTGCAGTCTCAGTCGTTCGGATTTTGGGGCCCTTTGAACAATATTGGAGAATGGCTGCCGAGGGCCGGTAGATTCGAGGTTTGTGGTCAAACGCAAAGCCGTAGGCCGATCGTTGGTGGTGCTGTGGGTGGGGTACCATGTGAGGGTTAGGGCCAGCCAAAGTTTTCAGTGGTCACTCTTTGCATGTGTTTTGCAGTCTCAGTCGTTCGGATTTTGGGGCCCTTTGAGCAATATTGGAGAATGGCTGCCGAGGGCCGGTAGATTCGAGGTTTGTGGTAAAACGCAAAGCCGTAGGCCGATCGTTGGTGGTGCTGTGGGTGGGGTACCATGTGAGGGTTAGGGCCAGCCAAAGTTTTCAGTGGTCACTCTTTGCATGTGTTTTGCAGTCTCAGTCATTTGGATTTTGGGGCCCCACAGAGCAATATTGGAGAATGGCTGCCGAGGGCCGGTAGATTCGAGGTTTGTGGTAAAACGCAAAGCCGTAGGCCGATGGTTGGTGGTGCTGTGGGTGGGGTACCATGTGAGGGTTAGGGCCAGCCAAAGTTTTCAGTGGTCACTCTTTGCATGTGTTTTGCAGTCTCAGTCGTTCGGATTTTGGGGCCCCACAGAGCAATATTGGAGAATGGCTGCCGAGGGCCGGTAGATTCGAGGTTTGTGGCCAAAGGCAAAGCCGTAGGCCGATCGTTGGTGGTGCTGTGGGTGGGGTACCATGTGAGGGTTAGGGCCAGCCAAAGTTTTCAGTGGTCACTCTTTGCATGTGTTTTGCAGTCTCAGTCGTTCGGATTTTGGGGCCCTTTGAGCAGTATTGGAGAATGGCTGCCGAGGGCCGGTAGATTCGAGTTTTGTGGCCAAAGGCAAAGCCGTAGGCCGATCGTTGGTGGTGCTGTGGGTGGGGTACCATGTGAGGGTTAGGGCCAGCCAAAGTTTTCAGTGGTCACTCTTTGCATGTGTTTTGCAGTCTCAGTCGTTCGGATTTTGGGACCCCACAGAGCAATATTGGAGAATGGCTGCCGAGGGCCGGTAGATTCGAGGTTTGTGGTCAAAGGCAAAGCCGTAGGCCGATGGTTGGTGGTGCTGTGGGTGGGGTACCATGTGAGGGTTAGGGCCAGCCAAAGTTTTCAGTGGTCACTCTTTGCATGTGTTTTGCAGTCTCAGTCGTTCGGATTTTGGGGCCCCACAGAGCAATATTGGAGAATGGCTGCCGAGGGCCGGTAGATTCGAGGTTTGTGGGCAAAGGCAAAGCCGTAGGCCGATCGTTGGTGGTGCTGTGGGTGGGGTACCATGTGAGGGTTAGGGCCAGCCAAAGTTTTCAGTGGTCACTCTTTGCATGTGTTTTGCAGTCTCAGTCGTTCGGATTTTGGGGCCCTTTGAGCAATATTGGAGAATGGCTGCCGAGGGCCGGTAGATTCGAGGTTTGTGGTCAAAGGCAAAGCCGTAGGCCGATCGTTGGTGGTGCTGTGGGTGGGGTACCATGTGAGGGTTAGGGCCAGCCAAAGTTTTCAGTGGTCACTCTTTGCATGTGTTTTGCAGTCTCAGTCGTTCGGATTTTGGGGCCCCACAGAGCAATATTGGAGAATGGCTGCCGAGGGCCGGTAGATTCGAGGTTTGTGGTCAAAGGCAAAGCCATAGGCCGATCGTTGGTGGTGCTGTGGGTGGGGTACCATGTGAGGGTTAGGGCCAGCCAAAGTTTTCAGTGGTCACTCTTTGCATGTGTTTTGCAGTCTCAGTCATTTGGATTTTGGGGCCCCACAGAGCAATATTGGAGAATGGCTGCCGAGGGCCGGTAGATTCGAGGTTTGTGGTCAAAGGCAAAGCCGTAGGCCGATCGTTGGTGGTGCTGTGGGTGGGGTACCATGTGAGGGTTAGGGCCAGCCAAAGTTTTCAGTGGTCACTCTTTGCATGTGTTTTGCAGTCTCAGTCGTTCGGATTTTGGGGCCCCACAGAGCAATATTGGAGAATGGCTGCCGAGGGCCGGTAGATTCGAGGTTTGTGGTCAAAGGCAAAGCCGTAGGCCGATCGTTGGTGGTGCTGTGGGTGGGGTACCATGTGAGGGTTAGGGCCAGCCCAAGTTTTCGGTGGTCACTCTTTGCATGTGTTTTGCAGTCTCAGTCGTTCGGATTTTGGGGCCCCACAGAGCAATATTGGAGAATGGCTGCCGAGGGCCGGTAGATTCGAGGTTTGTGCTCAAAGGCAAAGCCGTAGGCCGATGGTTGGTGGTGCTGTGGGTGGGGTACCACGTGAGGGTTAGGGCCAGCCAAAGTTTTCAGTGGTCACTCTTTGCATGTGTTTTGCAGTCTCAGTCGTTCGGATTTTGGGGCCCTTTGAGCAATATTGGAGAATGGCTGCCGAGGGCCGGTAGATTCGAGGTTTGTGGTCAAAGGCAAAGCCGTAGGCCGATCGTTGGTGGTGCTGTGGGTGGGGTACCATGTGAGGGTTAGGGCCAGCCAAAGTTTTCAGTGGTCACTCTTTGCATGTGTTTTGCAGTCTCAGTCGTTCGGATTTTGGGGCCCCACAGAGCAATATTGGAGAATGGCTGCCGAGGGCCGGTCGATTCGAGGTTTGTGGTCAAAGGCAAAGCCGTAGGCCGATCGTTGGTGGTGCTGTGGGTGGGGTACCATGTGAGGGTTAGGGCCAGCCCAAGTTTTCAGTGGTCACTCTTTGCATGTGTTTTGCAGTCTCAGTCGTTCGGATTTTGGGGCCCTTTGAGCAATATTGGAGAATGGCTGCCGAGGGCCGGTAGATTCGAGGTTTGTGGTCAAAGGCAAAGCCGTAGGCCGATGGTTGGTGGTGCTGTGGGTGGGGTACCATGTGAGGGTTAGGGCCAGCCAAAGTTTTCAGTGGTCACTCTTTGCATGTGTTTTGCAGTCTCAGTCGTTCGGATTTTGGGGCCCCACAGAGCAATATTGGAGAATGGCTGCCGAGGGCCGGTAGATTCGAGGTTTGTGGTCAAAGGCAAAGCCGTAGGCCGATCGTTGGTGGTGCTGTGGGTGGGGTACCATGTGAGGGTTAGGGCCAGCCAAAGTTTTCAGTGGTCACTCTTTGCATGTGTTTTGCAGTCTCAGTCGTTCGGATTTTGGGGCCCCACAGAGCAATATTGGAGAATGGCTGCCGAGGGCCGGTAGATTCGAGGTTTGTGGTCAAAGGCAAAGCCGTAGGCCGATCGTTGGTGGTGCTGTGGGTGGGGTACCATGTGAGGGTTAGGGCCAGCCAAAGTTTTCAGTGGTCACTCTTTGCATGTGTTTTGCAGTCTCAGTCGTTCGGATTTTGGGGCCCCACAGAGCAATATTGGAGAATGGCTGCCGAGGGCCGGTAGATTCGAGGTTTGTGGTCAAAGGCAAAGCCGTAGGCCGATCGTTGGTGGTGCTGTGGGTGGGGTACCATGTGAGGGTTAGGGCCAGCCAAAGTTTTCGGTGGTCACTCTTTGCATGTGTTTTGCAGTCTCAGTCGTTCGGATTTTGGGGCCCTTTGAGCAATATTGGAGAATGGCTGCCGAGGGCCGGTAGATTCGAGGTTTGTGGTCAAAGGCAAAGCCGTAGGCCGATCGTTGGTGGTGCTGTGGGTGGGGTACCATGTGAGGGTTAGGGCCAGCCAAAGTTTTCAGTGGTCACTCTTTGCATGTGTTTTGCAGTCTCAGTCGTTCGGATTTTGGGGCCCCACAGAGCAATATTGGAGAATGGCTGCCGAGGGCCGGTAGATTCGAGGTTTGTGGTCAAAGGCAAAGCCGTAGGCCGATGGTTGGTGGTGCTGTGGGTGGGGTACCATGTGAGGGTTAGGGCCAGCCAAAGTTTTCAGTGGTCACTCTTTGCATGTGTTTTGCAGTCTCAGTCGTTCGGATTTTGGGGCCCCACAGAGCAATATTGGAGAATGGCTGCCGAGGGCCGGTAGATTCGAGGTTTGTGGTCAAACGCAAAGCTGTAGGCCGATCGTTGGTGGTGCTGTGGGTGGGGTACCATGTGAGGGTTAGGGCCAGCCCAAGTTTTCAGTGGTCACTCTTTGCATGTGTTTTGCAGTCTCAGTCGTTCGGATTTTGGGGCCCCACAGAGCAATATTGGAGAATGGCTGCCGAGGGCCGGTAGATTCGAGGTTTGTGGTCAAAGGCAAAGCCGTAGGCCGATCGTTGGTGGTGCTGTGGGTGGGGTACCATGTGAGGGTTAGGGCCAGCCAAAGTTTTCAGTGGTCACTCTTTGCATGTGTTTTGCAGTCTCAGTCGTTCGGATTTTGGGGCCCTTTGAGCAATATTGGAGAATGGCTGCCGAGGGCCGGTAGATTCGAGGTTTGTGGGCAAAGGCAAAGCCGTAGGCCGATGGTTGGTGGTGCTGTGGGTGGGGTACCATGTGAGGGTTAGGGCCAGCCAAAGTTTTCAGTGGTCACTCTTTGCATGTGTTTTGCAGTCTCAGTCGTTCGGATTTTGGGGCCCCACAGAGCAATATTGGAGAATGGCTGCCGAGGGCCGGTAGATTCGAGGTTTGTGGTCAAAGGCAAAGCCGTAGGCCGATCGTTGGTGGTGCTGTGGGTGGGGTACCATGTGAGGGTTAGGGCCAGCCCAAGTTTTCGGTGGTCACTCTTTGCATGTGTTTTGCAGTCTCAGTCGTTCGGATTTTGGGACCCCACAGAGCAATATTGGAGAATGGCTGCCGAGGGCCGGTAGATTCGAGGTTTGTGGTCAAAGGCAAAGCCGTAGGCCGATCGTTGGTGGTGCTGTGGGTGGGGTACCATGTGAGGGTTAGGGCCAGCCCAAGTTTTCAGTGGTCACTCTTTGCATGTGTTTTGCAGTCTCAGTCGTTCGGATTTTGGGGCCCTTTGAGCAATATTGGAGAATGGCTGCCGAGGGCCGGTAGATTCGAGGTTTGTGGTCAAAGGCAAAGCCGTAGGCCGATCGTTGGTGGTGCTGTGGGTGGGGTACCATGTGAGGGTTAGGGCCAGCCAAAGTTTTCAGTGGTCACTCTTTGCATGTGTTTTGCAGTCTCAGTCGTTTGGATTTTGGGGCCCTTTGAGCAATATTGGAGAATGGCTGCCGAGGGCCGGTAGATTCGAGGTTTGTGGTCAAAGGCAAAGCCGTAGGCCGATGGTTGGTGGTGCTGTGGGTGGGGTACCATGTGAGGGTTAGGGCCAGCCAAAGTTTTCAGTGGTCACTCTTTGCATGTGTTTTGCAGTCTCAGTCGTTCGGATTTTGGGGCCCTTTGAGCAATATTGGAGAATGGCTGCCGAGGGCTGGTAGATTCGAGGTTTGTGGTCAAAGGCAAAGCCGTAGGCCGATCGTTGGTGGTGCTGTGGGTGGGGTACCATGTGAGGGTTAGGGCCAGCCAAAGTTTTCGGTGGTCACTCTTTGCATGTGTTTTGCAGTCTCAGTCGTTCGGATTTTGGGGCCCTTTGAGCAATATTGGAGAATGGCTGCCGAGGGCCGGTAGATTCGAGGTTTGTGGTCAAAGGCAAAGCCGTAGGCCGATCGTTGGTGGTGCTGTGGGTGGGGTACCATGTGAGGGTTAGGGCCAGCCCAAGTTTTCAGTGGTCACTCTTTGCATGTGTTTTGCAGTCTCAGTCGTTCGGATTTTGGGGCCCCACAGAGCAATATTGGAGAATGGCTGCCGAGGGCCGGTAGATTCGAGGTTTGTGGTCAAAGGCAAAGCCGTAGGCCGATGGTTGGTGGTGCTGTGGGTGGGGTACCATGTGAGGGTTAGGGCCAGCCAAAGTTTTCAGTGGTCACTCTTTGCATGTGTTTTGCAGTCTCAGTCGTTCGGATTTTGGGGCCCCACAGAGCAATATTGGAGAATGGCTGCCGAGGGCCGGTAGATTCGAGGTTTGTGGTCAAACGCAAAGCTGTAGGCCGATCGTTGGTGGTGCTGTGGGTGGGGTACCATGTGAGGGTTAGGGCCAGCCAAAGTTTTCAGTGGTCACTCTTTGCATGTGTTTTGCAGTCTCAGTCGTTCGGATTTTGGGGCCCTTTGAGCAATATTGGAGAATGGCTGCCGAGGGCCGGTAGATTCAAGGTTTGTGGTCAAACGCAAAGCCGTAGGCCGATCGTTGGTGGTGCTGTGGGTGGGGTACCATGTGAGGGTTAGGGCCAGCCCAAGTTTTCAGTGGTCACTCTTTGCATGTGTTTTGCAGTCTCAGTCGTTCAGATTTTGGGGCCCTTTGAGCAATATTGGAGAATGGCTGCCGAGGGCCGGTAGATTCGAGGTTTGTGGTCAAAGGCAAAGCCGTAGGCCGATAGTTGGTGGTGCTGTGGGTGGGGTACCATGTGAGGGTTAGGGCCAGCCCAAGTTTTCAGTGGTCACTCTTTGCATGTGTTTTGCAGTCTCAGTCGTTCGGATTTTGGGGCCCTTTGAGCAATATTGGAGAATGGCTGCCGAGGGCTAGTAGATTCGAGGTTTGTGGTCAAAGGCAAAGCCGTAGGCCGATAGTTGGTGGTGCTGTGGGTGGGGTACCATGTGAGGGTTAGGGCCAGCCAAAGTTTTCAGTGGTCACTCTTTGCATGTGTTTTGCAGTCTCAGTCGTTCGGATTTTGGGGCCCCACAGAGCAATATTGGAGAATGGCTGCCGAGGGCTGGTAGATTCGAGGTTTGTGGTCAAAGGCAAAGCCGTAGGCCGATCGTTGGTGGTGCTGTGGGTGGGGTACCATGTGAGGGTTAGGGCCAGCCCAAGTTTTCAGTGGTCACTCTTTGCATGTGTTTTGCAGTCTCAGTCGTTCGGATTTTGGGGCCCTTTGAGCAATATTGGAGAATGGCTGCCGAGGGCCGGTAGATTCGAGGTTTGTGGTCAAAGGCAAAGCCGTAGGCCGATGGTTGGTGGTGCTGTGGGTGGGGTACCATGTGAGGGTTAGGGCCAGCCCAAGTTTTCAGTGGTCACTCTTTGCATGTGTTTTGCAGTCTCAGTCGTTCGGATTTTGGGGCCCTTTGAGCAATATTGGAGAATGGCTGCCGAGGGCTGGTAGATTCGAGGTTTGTGGTCAAAGGCAAAGCCGTAGGCCGATAGTTGGTGGTGCTGTGGGTGGGGTACCATGTGAGGGTTAGGGCCAGCCAAAGTTTTCAGTGGTCACTCTTTGCATGTGTTTTGCAGTCTCAGTCGTTCGGATTTTGGGGCCCCACAGAGCAATATTGGAGAATGGCTGCCGAGGGCTGGTAGATTCGAGGTTTGTGGTCAAAGGCAAAGCCGTAGGCCGATCGTTGGTGGTGCTGTGGGTGGGGTACCATGTGAGGGTTAGGGCCAGCCCAAGTTTTCAGTGGTCACTCTTTGCATGTGTTTTGCAGTCTCAGTCGTTCGGATTTTGGGGCCCCACAGAGCAATATTGGAGAATGGCTGCCGAGGGCCGGTAGATTCGAGGTTTGTGGTCAAAGGCAAAGCCGTAGGCCGATCGATCGTGGTGCTGTGGGTGGGGTACCATGTGAGGGTTAGGGCCAGCCAAAGTTTTCAGTGGTCACTCTTTGCATGTGTTTTGCAGTCTCAGTCGTTCGGATTTTGGGGCCCCACAGAGCAATATTGGAGAATGGCTGCCGAGGGCTGGTAGATTCGAGGTTTGTGGTCAAAGGCAAAGCCGTAGGCCGATCGTTGGTGGTGCTGTGGGTGGGGTACCATGTGAGGGTTAGGGCCAGCCAAAGTTTTCAGTGGTCACTCTTTGCATGTGTTTTGCAGTCTCAGTCGTTCGGATTTTGGGGCCCCACAGAGCAATATTGGAGAATGGCTGCCGAGGGCTGGTAGATTCGAGGTTTGTGGTCAAAGGCAAAGCCGTAGGCCGATCGTTGGTGGTGCTGTGGGTGGGGTACCATGTGAGGGTTAGGGCCAGCCCAAGTTTTCAGTGGTCAGTCTTTGCATGTGTTTTGCAGTCTCAGTCGTTCGGATTTTGGGGCCCCACAGAGCAATATTGGAGAATGGCTGCCGAGGGCCGGTAGATTCGAGGTTTGTGGTCAAACGCAAAGCCGTAGGCCGATGGTTGGTGGTGCTGTGGGTGGGGTACCATGTGAGGGTTAGGGCCAGCCCAAGTTTTCAGTGGTCACTCTTTGCATGTGTTTTGCAGTCTCAGTCGTTCGGATTTTGGGGCCCCACAGAGCAATATTGGAGAATGGCTGCCGAGGGCCGGTAGATTCGAGGTTTGTGGTCAAACGCAAAGCCGTAGGCCGATCGTTGGTGGTGCTGTGGGTGGGGTACCATGTGAGGGTTAGGGCCAGCCCAAGTTTTCAGTGGTCACTCTTTGCATGTGTTTTGCAGTCTCAGTCGTTCGGATTTTGGGGCCCTCTGAGCAATATTGGAGAATGGCTGCCGAGGGCCGGTAGATTCGAGGTTTGTGGTCAAACGCAAAGCCGTAGGCCTATGGTTGGTGGTGCTGTGGGTGGGGTACCATGTGAGGGTTAGGGCCAGCCAAAGTTTTCAGTGGTCACTCTTTGCATGTGTTTTGCAGTCTCAGTCGTTCGGATTTTGGGGCCCTTTGAGCAATATTGGAGAATGGCTGCCGAGGGCCAGTAGATTCGAGGTTTGTGGTCAAAGGCAAAGCCGTAGGCCGATCGTTGGTGGTGCTGTGGGTGGGGTACCATGTGAGGGTTAGGGCCAGCCAAAGTTTTCAGTGGTCACTCTTTGCATGTGTTTTGCAGTCTCAGTCGTTCGGATTTTGGGGCCCTTTGAGCAATATTGGAGAATGGCTGCCGAGGGCCGGTAGATTCGAGGTTTGTGGTCAAAGGCAAAGCCGTAGGCCGATCGTTGGTGGTGCTGTGGGTGGGGTACCATGTGAGGGTTAGGGCCAGCCAAAGTTTTCAGTGGTCACTCTTTGCATGTGTTTTGCAGTCTCAGTCGTTCAGATTTTGGGGCCCCACAGAGCAATATTGGAGAATGGCTGCCGAGGGCTGGTAGATTCGAGGTTTGTGGTCAAAGGCAAAGCCGTAGGCCGATCGTTGGTGGTGCTGTGGGTGGGGTACCATGTGAGGGTTAGGGCCAGCCCAAGTTTTCAGTGGTCACTCTTTGCATGTGTTTTGCAGTCTCAGTCGTTCGGATTTTGGGGCCCTTTGAGCAATATTGGAGAATGGCTGCCGAGGGCCGGTAGATTCGAGGTTTGTGGTCAAAGGCAAAGGCGTAGGCCGATCGTTGGTGGTGCTGTGGGTGGGGTACCATGTGAGGGTTAGGGCCAGCCAAAGTTTTCAGTGGTCACTCTTTGCATGTGTTTTGCAGTCTCAGTCGTTCGGATTTTGGGGCCCTTTGAGCAATATTGGAGAATGGCTGCCGAGGGCCGGTAGATTCGAGGTTTGTGGTCAAAGGCAAAGCCGTAGGCCGATGGTTGGTGGTGCTGTGGGTGGGGTACCATGTGAGGGTTAGGGCCAGCCAAAGTTTTCAGTGGTCACTCTTTGCATGTGTTTTGCAGTCTCAGTCGTTCGGATTTTGGGGCCCCACAGAGCAATATTGGAGAATGGCTGCCGAGGGCCGGTAGATTCGAGGTTTGTGGTCAAACGCAAAGCTGTAGGCCGATCGTTGGTGGTGCTGTGGGTGGGGTACCATGTGAGGGTTAGGGCCAGCCAAAGTTTTCAGTGGTCACTCTTTGCATGTGTTTTGCAGTCTCAGTCGTTCGGATTTTGGGGCCCTTTGAGCAATATTGGAGAATGGCTGCCGAGGGCCGGTAGATTCGAGGTTTGTGCTCAAACGCAAAGCCGTAGGCCGACCGCTGGTGGTGCTGAGGGTGGGGTACCATGTGAGGGTTAGGGCAAGCCCAAGTTTTCAGTGGTCACTCTTTGCATGTGTTTTGCAGTCTCAGTCGTTCGGATTTTGGGGCCCTTTGAGCAATATTGGAGAATGGCTGCCGAGGGCCGGTAGATTCGAGGTTTGTGGTCAAAGGCAAAGCCGTAGGCCGATCGTTGGTGGTGCTGTGGGTGGGGTACCATGTGAGGGTTAGGGCCAGCCAAAGTTTTCAGTGGTCACTCTTTGCATGTGTTTTGCAGTCTCAGTCGTTCGGATTTTGGGGCCCCACAGAGCAATATTGGAGAATGGCTGCCGAGGGCTGGTAGATTCGAGGTTTGTGGTCAAAGGCAAAGCCGTAGGCCGATCGTTGGTGGTGCTGTGGGTGGGGTACCATGTGAGGGTTAGGGCCAGCCCAAGTTTTCAGTGGTCAGTCTTTGCATGTGTTTTGCAGTCTCAGTCGTTCGGATTTTGGGGCCCTTTGAGCAATATTGGAGAATGGCTGCCGAGGGCCGGTAGATTCGAGGTTTGTGGTCAAAGGCAAAGGCGTAGGCCGATCGTTGGTGGTGCTGTGGGTGGGGTACCATGTGAGGGTTAGGGCCAGCCAAAGTTTTCAGTGGTCACTCTTTGCATGTGTTTTGCAGTCTCAGTCGTTCGGATTTTGGGGCCCTTTGAGCAATATTGGAGAATGGCTGCCGAGGGCCGGTAGATTCGAGGTTTGTGGTCAAAGGCAAAGCCGTAGGCCGATGGTTGGTGGTGCTGTGGGTGGGGCACCATGTGAGGGTCAGGGCCAGCCATAGTTTTCGGTGGTCACTCTTTGCATGTGTTTTGCAGTCTCAGTCGTTCGGATTTTGGGGCCCCACAGAGCAATATTGGAGAATGGCTGCCGAGGGCCGGTAGATTCGAGGTTTGTGGTCAAAGGCAAAGCCGTAGGCCGATCGTTGGTGGTGCTGTGGGTGGGGTACCATGTGAGGGTTAGGGCCAGCCAAAGTTTTCAGTGGTCACTCTTTGCATGTGTTTTGCAGTCTCAGTCATTCAGATTTTGGGGCCCTTTGAGCAATATTGGAGAATGGCTGCCGAGGGCCGGTAGATTCGAGGTTTGTGGTCAAAGGCAAAGCCGTAGGCCGATCGTTGGTGGTGCTGTGGGTGGGGTACCATGTGAGGGTTAGGGCCAGCCCAAGTTTTCAGTGGTCAGTCTTTGCATGTGTTTTGCAGTCTCAGTCGTTCGGATTTTGGGGCCCTTTGAGCAATATTGGAGAATGGCTGCCGAGGGCCGGTAGATTCGAGGTTTGTGGTCAAAGGCAAAGCCGTAGGCCGATCGTTGGTGGTGCTGTGGGTGGGGTACCATGTGAGGGTTAGGGCCAGCCAAAGTTTTCAGTGGTCACTCTTTGCATGTGTTTTGCAGTCTCAGTCGTTCGGATTTTGGGGCCCTTTGAGCAATATTGGAGAATGGCTGCCGAGGGCCGGTAGATTCGAGGTTTGTGGTCAAAGGCAAAGCCGTAGGCCGATCGTTGGTGGTGCTGTGGGTGGGGTACCATGTGAGGGTTAGGGCCAGCCAAAGTTTTCAGTGGTCACTCTTTGCATGTGTTTTGCAGTCTCAGTCGTTCGGATTTTGGGGCCCCACAGAGCAATATTGGAGAATGGCTGCCGAGGGCTGGTAGATTCGAGGTTTGTGGTCAAAGGCAAAGCCGTAGGCCGATCGTTGGTGGTGCTGTGGGTGGGGTACCATGTGAGGGTTAGGGCCAGCCCAAGTTTTCAGTGGTCACTCTTTGCATGTGTTTTGCAGTCTCAGTCGTTCGGATTTTGGGGCCCTTTGAGCAATATTGGAGAATGGCTGCCGAGGGCCGGTAGATTCGAGGTTTGTGGTCAAAGGCAAAGGCGTAGGCCGATCGTTGGTGGTGCTGTGGGTGGGGTACCATGTGAGGGTTAGGGCCAGCCAAAGTTTTCAGTGGTCACTCTTTGCATGTGTTTTGCAGTCTCAGTCGTTCGGATTTTGGGGCCCTTTGAGCAATATTGGAGAATGGCTGCCGAGGGCCGGTAGATTCGAGGTTTGTGGTCAAAGGCAAAGCCGTAGGCCGATGGTTGGTGGTGCTGTGGGTGGGGTACCATGTGAGGGTTAGGGCCAGCCAAAGTTTTCAGTGGTCACTCTTTGCATGTGTTTTGCAGTCTCAGTCGTTCGGATTTTGGGGCCCCACAGAGCAATATTGGAGAATGGCTGCCGAGGGCCAGTAGATTCGAGGTTTGTGGTCAAACGCAAAGCTGTAGGCCGATCGTTGGTGGTGCTGTGGGTGGGGTACCATGTGAGGGTTAGGGCCAGCCAAAGTTTTCAGTGGTCACTCTTTGCATGTGTTTTGCAGTCTCAGTCGTTCGGATTTTGGGGCCCTTTGAGCAATATTGGAGAATGGCTGCCGAGGGCCGGTAGATTCGAGGTTTGTGCTCAAACGCAAAGCCGTAGGCCGACCGCTGGTGGTGCTGAGGGTGGGGTACCATGTGAGGGTTAGGGCAAGCCCAAGTTTTCAGTGGTCACTCTTTGCATGTGTTTTGCAGTCTCAGTCGTTCGGATTTTGGGGCCCTTTGAGCAATATTGGAGAATGGCTGCCGAGGGCCGGTAGATTCGAGGTTTGTGGTCAAAGGCAAAGCCGTAGGCCGATCGTTGGTGGTGCTGTGGGTGGGGTACCATGTGAGGGTTAGGGCCAGCCAAAGTTTTCAGTGGTCACTCTTTGCATGTGTTTTGCAGTCTCAGTCGTTCGGATTTTGGGGCCCCACAGAGCAATATTGGAGAATGGCTGCCGAGGGCTGGTAGATTCGAGGTTTGTGGTCAAAGGCAAAGCCGTAGGCCGATCGTTGGTGGTGCTGTGGGTGGGGTACCATGTGAGGGTTAGGGCCAGCCCAAGTTTTCAGTGGTCAGTCTTTGCATGTGTTTTGCAGTCTCAGTCGTTCGGATTTTGGGGCCCTTTGAGCAATATTGGAGAATGGCTGCCGAGGGCCGGTAGATTCGAGGTTTGTGGTCAAAGGCAAAGGCGTAGGCCGATCGTTGGTGGTGCTGTGGGTGGGGTACCATGTGAGGGTTAGGGCCAGCCAAAGTTTTCAGTGGTCACTCTTTGCATGTGTTTTGCAGTCTCAGTCGTTCGGATTTTGGGGCCCTTTGAGCAATATTGGAGAATGGCTGCCGAGGGCCGGTAGATTCGAGGTTTGTGGTCAAAGGCAAAGCCGTAGGCCGATGGTTGGTGGTGCTGTGGGTGGGGCACCATGTGAGGGTCAGGGCCAGCCATAGTTTTCGGTGGTCACTCTTTGCATGTGTTTTGCAGTCTCAGTCGTTCGGATTTTGGGGCCCTTTGAGCAATATTGGAGAATGGCTGCCGAGGGCCGGTAGATTCGAGGTTTGTGGTCAAAGGCAAAGCCGTAGGCCGATCGTTGGTGGTGCTGTGGGTGGGGTACCATGTGAGGGTTAGGGCCAGCCCAAGTTTTCAGTGGTCACTCTTTGCATGTGTTTTGCAGTCTCAGTCGTTCGGATTTTGGGGCCCTTTGAGCAATATTGGAGAATGGCTGCTGAGGGCTGGTAGATTCGAGGTTTGTGGTCAAAGGCAAAGCCGTAGGCCGATCGTTGGTGGTGCTGTGGGTGGGGTACCATGTGAGGGTTAGGGCCAGCCAAAGTTTTCAGTGGTCACTCTTTGCATGTGTTTTGCAGTCTCAGTCGTTCGGATTTTGGGGCCCCACAGAGCAATATTGGAGAATGGCTGCCGAGGGCTGGTAGATTCGAGGTTTGTGGTCAAAGGCAAAGCCGTAGGCCGATCGTTGGTGGTGCTGTGGGTGGGGTACCATGTGAGGGTTAGGGCCAGCCCAAGTTTTCAGTGGTCACTCTTTGCATGTGTTTTGCAGTCTCAGTCGTTTGGATTTTGGGGCCCTTTGAGCAATATTGGAGAATGGCTGCCGAGGGCCGGTAGATTCGAGGTTTGTGGTCAAAGGCAAAGCCGTAGGCCGATCGTTGGTGGTGCTGTGGGTGGGGTACCATGTGAGGGTTAGGGCCAGCCAAAGTTTTCAGTGGTCACTCTTTGCATGTGTTTTGCAGTCTCAGTCGTTCGGATTTTGGGGCCCTTTGAGCAATATTGGAGAATGGCTGCCGAGGGCCGGTAGATTCGAGGTTTGTGGTCAAAGGCAAAGCCGTAGTCCATTGGTTGGTGGTGCTGTGGGTGGGGTACCATGTGAGGGTTAGGGCCAGCCCAAGTTTTCAGTGGTCACTCTTTGCATGTGTTTTGCAGTCTCAGTCGTTCGGATTTTGGGGCCCCACAGAGCAATATTGGAGAATGGCTGCCGAGGGCCGGTAGATTCGAGGTTTGTGGTCAAAGGCAAAGCCGTAGGCCGATGGTTGGTGGTGCTGTGGGTGGGGTACCATGTGAGGGTTAGGGCCAGCCAAAGTTTTCAGTGGTCACTCTTTGCATGTGTTTTGCAGTCTCAGTCGTTCGGATTTTGGGGCCCTTTGAGCAATATTGGAGAATGGCTGCCGAGGGCCGGTAGATTCGAGGTTTGTGGTCAAAGGCAAGGCCGTAGGCCGATCGTTGGTGGTGCTGTGGGTGGGGTACCATGTGAGGGTTAGGGCCAGCCAAAGTTTTCAGTGGTCACTCTTTGCATGTGTTTTGCAGTCTCAGTCGTTCGGATTTTGGGGCCCTTTGAGCAATATTGGAGAATGGCTGCCGAGGGCCGGTAGATTCGAGGTTTGTGGTCAAAGGCAAAGCCGTAGGCCGATCGTTGGTGGTGCTGTGGGTGGGGTACCATGTGAGGGTTAGGGCCAGCCAAAGTTTTCAGTGGTCACTCTTTGCATGTGTTTTGCAGTCTCAGTCGTTCGGATTTTGGGGCCCTTTGAGCAATATTGGAGAATGGCTGCCGAGGGCCGGTAGATTCGAGGTTTGTGGTCAAAGGCAAAGCCGTAGGCCGATCGTTGGTGGTGCTGTGGGTGGGGTACCATGTGAGGGTTAGGGCCAGCCAAAGTTTTCAGTGGTCACTCTTTGCATGTGTTTTGCAGTCTCAGTCGTTCGGATTTTGGGGCCCTTTGAGCAATATTGGAGAATGGCTGCCGAGGGCCGGTAGATTCGAGGTTTGTGGTCAAAGGCAAAGCCGTAGGCCGATCGTTGGTGGTGCTGTGGGTGGGGTACCATGTGAGGGTTAGGGCCAGCCCAAGTTTTCAGTGGTCACTCTTTGCATGTGTTTTGCAGTCTCAGTCGTTCGGATTTTGGGGCCCCACAGAGCAATATTGGAGAATGGCTGCCGAGGGCCGGTAGATTCGAGGTTTGTGGTCAAAGGCAAAGCCGTAGGCCGATCGTTGGTGGTGCTGTGGGTGGGGTACCATGTGAGGGTTAGGGCCAGCCAAAGTTTTCAGTGGTCACTCTTTGCATGTGTTTTGCAGTCTCAGTCGTTCGGATTTTGGGGCCCTTTGAGCAATATTGGAGAATGGCTGCCGAGGGCCGGTAGATTCGAGGTTTGTGGTCAAAGGCAAAGCCGTAGGCCGATGGTTGGTGGTGCTGTGGGTGGGGTACCATGTGAGGGTTAGGGCCAGCCAAAGTTTTCAGTGGTCACTCTTTGCATGTGTTTTGCAGTCTCAGTCGTTCGGATTTTGGGGCCCCACAGAGCAATATTGGAGAATGGCTGCCGAGGGCCGGTAGATTCGAGGTTTGTGGTCAAAGGCAAAGCCGTAGGCCGATCGTTGGTGGTGCTGTGGGTGGGGTACCATGTGAGGGTTAAGGCCAGCCAAAGTTTTCAGTGGTCACTCTTTGCATGTGTTTTGCAGTCTCAGTCGTTCGGATTTTGGGGCCCTTTGAGCAATATTGGAGAATGGCTGCCGAGGGCCGGTAGATTCGAGGTTTGTGGTCAAAGGCAAAGCCGTAGGCCGATCGTTGGTGGTGCTGTGGGTGGGGTACCATGTGAGGGTTAGGGCCAGCCCAAGTTTTCAGTGGTCACTCTTTGCATGTGTTTTGCAGTCTCAGTCGTTCGGATTTTGGGGCCCTTTGAGCAATATTGGAGAATGGCTGCCGAGGGCCGGTAGATTCGAGGTTTGTGGTTAAACGCAAAGCCGTAGGCCGATCGTTGGTGGTGCTGTGGGTGGGGTACCATGTGAGGGTTAGGGCCAGCCCAAGTTTTCAGTGGTCACTCTTTGCATGTGTTTTGCAGTCTCAGTCGTTCGGATTTTGGGGCCCCACAGAGCAATATTGGAGAATGGCTGCCGAGGGCCTGTAGATTCGAGGTTTGTGGTCAAAGGCAAAGCCGTAGGCCGATCGTTGGTGGTGCTGTGGGTGGGGTACCATGTGAGGGTTAGGGCCAGCCCCAGTTTTCAGTGGTCACTCTTTGCATGTGTTTTGCAGTCTCAGTCGTTCGGATTTTGGGGCCCTTTGAGCAATATTGGAGAAAGGCTGCCGAGGGCCGGTAGATTCGAGGTTTGTGGTCAAAGGCAAAGCCGTAGGCCGATCGTTGGTGGTGCTGTGGGTGGGGTACCATGTGAGGGTTAAGGCCAGCCAAAGTTTTCAGTGGTCACTCTTTGCATGTGTTTTGCAGTCTCAGTCGTTCGGATTTTGGGGCCCTTTGAGCAATATTGGAGAAAGGCTGCCGAGGGCCGGTAGATTCGAGGTTTGTGGTCAAACGCAAAGCCGTAGGCCGATCGTTGGTGGTGCTGTGGGTGGGGTACCATGTGAGGGTTAGGGCCAGCCCAAGTTTTCAGTGGTCACTCTTTGCATGTGTTTTGCAGTCTCAGTCGTTCGGATTTTGGGGCCCCACAGAGCAATATTGGAGAATGGCTGCCGAGGGCCGGTAGATTCGAGGTTTGTGGTCAAAGGCAAAGCCGTAGGCCGATCGTTGGTGGTGCTGTGGGTGGGGTACCATGTGAGGGTTAGGGCCAGCCCAAGTTTTCAGTGGTCACTCTTTGCATGTGTTTTGCAGTCTCAGTCGTTCGGATTTTGGGGCCCCACAGAGCAATATTGGAGAATGGCTGCCGAGGGCCGGTAGATTCGAGGTTTGTGGTCAAAGGCAAAGCCGTAGGCCGATCGTTGGTGGTGCTGTGGGTGGGGTACCATGTGAGGGTTAGGGCCAGCCAAAGTTTTCAGTGGTCACTCTTTGCATGTGTTTTGCAGTCTCAGTCGTTCGGATTTTGGGGCCCCACAGAGCAATATTGGAGAATGGCTGCCGAGGGCCGGTAGATTCGAGGTTTGTGGTCAAAGGCAAAGCCGTAGGCCGATCGTTGGTGGTGCTGTGGGTGGGGTACCATGTGAGGGTTAAGGCCAGCCAAAGTTTTCAGTGGTCACTCTTTGCATGTGTTTTGCAGTCTCAGTCGTTCGGATTTTGGGGCCCTTTGAGCAATATTGGAGAATGGCTGCCGAGGGCCGGTAGATTCGAGGTTTGTGGTCAAAGGCAAAGCCGTAGGCCGATCGTTGGTGGTGCTGTGGGTGGGGTACCATGTGAGGGTTAGGGCCAGCCCAAGTTTTCAGTGGTCACTCTTTGCATGTGTTTTGCAGTCTCAGTCGTTCGGATTTTGGGGCCCTTTGAGCAATATTGGAGAATGGCTGCCGAGGGCCGGTAGATTCGAGGTTTGTGGTTAAACGCAAAGCCGTAGGCCGATCGTTGGTGGTGCTGTGGGTGGGGTACCATGTGAGGGTTAGGGCCAGCCCAAGTTTTCAGTGGTCACTCTTTGCATGTGTTTTGCAGTCTCAGTCGTTCGGATTTTGGGGCCCTTTGAGCAATATTGGAGAATGGCTGCCGAGGGCCTGTAGATTCGAGGTTTGTGGTCAAAGGCAAAGCCGTAGGCCGATCGTTGGTGGTGCTGTGGGTGGGGTACCATGTGAGGGTTAGGGCCAGCCCCAGTTTTCAGTGGTCACTCTTTGCATGTGTTTTGCAGTCTCAGTCGTTCGGATTTTGGGGCCCTTTGAGCAATATTGGAGAAAGGCTGCCGAGGGCCGGTAGATTCGAGGTTTGTGGTCAAAGGCAAAGCCGTAGGCCGATCGTTGGTGGTGCTGTGGGTGGGGTACCATGTGAGGGTTAAGGCCAGCCAAAGTTTTCAGTGGTCACTCTTTGCATGTGTTTTGCAGTCTCAGTCGTTCGGATTTTGGGGCCCTTTGAGCAATATTGGAGAAAGGCTGCCGAGGGCCGGTAGATTCGAGGTTTGTGGTCAAACGCAAAGCCGTAGGCCGATCGTTGGTGGTGCTGTGGGTGGGGTACCATGTGAGGGTTAGGGCCAGCCCAAGTTTTCAGTGGTCACTCTTTGCATGTGTTTTGCAGTCTCAGTCGTTCGGATTTTGGGGCCCCACAGAGCAATATTGGAGAATGGCTGCCGAGGGCCGGTAGATTCGAGGTTTGTGGTCAAAGGCAAAGCCGTAGGCCGATGGTTGGTGGTGCTGTGGCTGGGGTACCATGTGAGGGTTAGGGCCAGCCCAAGTTTTCAGTGGTCACTCTTTGCATGTGTTTTGCAGTCTCAGTCGTTCGGATTTTGGGGCCCTTTGAGCAATATTGGAGAATGGCTGCCGAGGGCCGGTAGATTTGAGGTTTGTGGTCAAAGGCAAAGCCGTAGGCCGATCGTTGGTGGTGCTGTGGGTGGGGTACCATGTGAGGGTTAGGGCCAGCCAAAGTTTTCAGTGGTCACTCTTTGCATGTGTTTTGCAGTCTCAGTCGTTCGGATTTTGGGGCCCCACAGAGCAATATTGGGGAATGGCTGCCGAGGGCCGGTAGATTCGAGGTTTGTGGTCAAAGGCAAAGCCGTAGGCCGATAGTTGGTGGTGCTGTGGGTGGGGTACCATGTGAGGGTTAGGGCCAGCCCAAGTTTTCAGTGGTCACTCTTTGCATGTGTTTTGCAGTCTCAGTCGTTCGGATTTTGGAGCCCTTTGAGCAATATTGGAGAATGGCTGCCGAGGGCCGGTAGATTCGAGGTTTGTGGTCAAAGGCAAAGCCGTAGGCCGATGGTTGGTGGTGCTGTGGGTGGGGTACCATGTGAGGGTTAGGGCCAGCCAAAGTTTTCAGTGGTCACTCTTTGCATGTGTTTTGCAGTCTCAGTCGTTCGGATTTTGGGGCCCCACAGAGCAATATTGGAGAATGGCTGCCAAGGGCCGGTAGATTCGAGGTTTGTGGTCAAAGGCAAAGCCGTAGGCCGATGGTTGGTGGTGCTGTGGGTGGGGTACCATGTGAGGGTTAGGGCCAGCCCCAGTTTTCAGTGGTCACTCTTTGCATGTGTTTTGCAGTCTCAGTCGTTCGGATTTTGGGGCCCTTTGAGCAATATTGGAGAATGGCTGCCGAGGGCCGGTAGATTCAAGGTTTGTGGTCAAAGGCAAAGCCGTAGGCCGATCGTTGGTGGTGCTGTGGGTGGGGTACCGTGTGAGGGTTAGGGCCAACCCAAGTTTTCAGTGGTCACTCTTTGCATGTGTTTTGCAGTCTCAGTCGTTCGGATTTTGGGGCCCTTTGAGCAATATTGGAGAATGGCTGCCAAGGGCTGGTAGATTCGAGGTTTGTGGTCAAAGGCAAAGCCGTAGGA